>NW_027178754.1:0-4662 GCF_019968985.1 Porospora cf. gigantea B | reverse complement strand
TAGTATTGGCCAACCCCCGCATGATATGTGACTACCAACTTTTTTAATTGCCAACTGAATCCGTAGGATGACATTGCACCGTAGCTGGTAGTTGAGTTTGGAGGGTCGCTTTAAGTACATCATAATACGTAAAGAGGATCGTGAGAGCTGTGATCCTTGAAGGAACTTGCAGTCCAGTAGGGTACACCCACCCATTGTCAAGGCACCTATTTCGCCATGCACACGCAGTCTCCTTTGGGTCTATTTGCCTCTACACCACTGGATGTGATCGCCCTCCTGGTCGGCAAGCACTTGGACGTTGACGGCCAACACAAGATGCGCTCGCTGAATGCGGCCTGGCGCAAGCTGCTGTCAATGGGAAGCCTGACGACCCTCTCAACCTTGGACACCGACGAGGCGGTGCTACACAAGAGTCTCGTGGCTCCTGATGAGGAGTTCCTGTCGCAGGTCCGCCAACACCAGGGACACGTGAGGATTAGCAGCACGCTGATACGGGAGAACCACCGGTGCCATCCCGCAACTGTGGTGGATTTCTTCAACTTGCTCCCTCGTGTGCGATCGATAATTTGGGCTGATCGGTCGTCGCCGTCCTTAGTCCAGATACTGGACTTCAATCCAAAGCGGCGGATTCCGAGAAGACTCTCGGGTGGCATAGGTAGCTACTGCCGCAGTGATCTCGCAGCATCCAGACGACAAGTCTTCCGTTACCTTCCGCATATATGGAGATCGTTGGAGGACCTTCTAACCCGGTCGGCAGAGGCGCTGGAGTCATTCGAGCTCAGCGGACGAATCTGCACTCACCTCAGAATGATACGGGAGCTTCCCAGTATCCGACGTGTCACTACATCACCCATACCCTTCCCGAAACCTGTAGTTTGCTTCTCCAGACTCAGGCGTCTATCAGTACCCAGTTGTGTCCTCCCTCGTATCCATTGCTCCTGTCTGGAGGAGTTAGCAGTATGGAATATCGTGTGCACAGACGACCTGTGGAGGTTTTGCTCTCTTAACGCCCGCACCCTGAGGAAGGCGGAGTTCCGGTTTGCCGATCCCATGAGCCCCTTCAGAGCTCCTCGGCGTCTTGACCTTCCCTGCCTGGAGTCCTTGGCCGTCGCGGCTGTGTCGTCTCGGAACCTCACATTGCTCGTTCGAATGAGGCTTCCTGGGCTCGTCTCTCTGTCGGCTAGAATGTTCCCTCGGACCCTCGATGTTAATCAGTCCATGGAAGTGGTGTCAGCCCTCGGGTCCGTGTTTCAGCGCGCCCACGCCCTGGATAGCATCACGCTTTCGCTGCCTGCGTCTTTCCAAGAGGTCATCACCCGCAGACACTTCGCAGTCTCTCTCCTACCGTGGAGGGCTCGCCTCCCCAAGTTCGTAACTGCGACTGGACCCCTAATGCAGGTCCTGAACTTGTCGGCTGCAGAGGACATTAGAGTTCCAAGGCACTTCGGATGGCTACAGGACACCCCACGGCTTCGACAGCTGGAGTATACCCCAGCTCTGCCTGTAGAGGTGATTGACATCCCGTCGCTGGAAGTACTGGTCGTGGGCAATTCCGCAGTGCAATTCTCAGAGGTCGCAGTACGTTCAGCAATGCTCAAGGTGTTTGTGTCCTTGAGTCCGCTCCGTGAATGTCTGCTCACGGATCTGACGGCGAAAATGCCAGGGTTGATCGCAGTGGTAAGTAGTTCCGGGTGGATCTACCAAACGGACGCGTTCCCTAAGCTACTCTGCGGTCTACGCAATCTTGAGTACATCGAGGCACGACATATGCCATGCCCAGGATGGAAGCCTCTAGGGCCCGCTACCAAACGTCGGCGATGGATTCGGAGGTGGCCTATCAGTGAGAGCGTGCTGAGACGGCTGCTCTCCAAGGACTTGGTCGCCTTTGGAAGAGCCCCACAAATCTCATAAGTCCGTTTGGATTCAATCCCATCTGTCAGTAAGGTAATGAAACTGCTTCTAGGGCTACTACCAGTGGTGTTTGCCCACTCCTGCCAACAGGAGAACCTTGCCATTCTTGGGGACCCCCTAGAAGTTGTTGAGGTTGCGGATGTTAACGAGTGTGTTGCCGTTTGTTCGCGTAATGATGACTGTAAAGCTATTACTTTTAAGGATGGGAAGTGTCGTGTGATGGCTGATGAGACCACTACAACAGACGTTGGTTCTCTTACCGCATTGAGTGCTTGTTTTGAGTCTCAAGGGGGAGAGCCAGCCGCGCCTGTTCGAGAATTGACCTACCACACCTGCCTCATGGAGATGTCCTGGATCCGAGGCCCTACCATAAGCGACACCACTGCCCCCAACGCCCTGGAGTGCGCGGAGCTTTGCCACCGCACATCCGATTGCCAGTACTTTGTGTGGAAGAATCACGGTGCTCGCTGTGTGTTGCTATCTGATCGGACGGAGACCATCCGCGCTGCTTACCACACCTCCGGATCTATGGAGTGCTTCCACCCGAAATTGACACACACGACCACAGCGCCGCCTTTCACCAGCCAATGCCTTCGACAGCGGTACTCCCATGGAGACGTACTTGGGGCGTTTCATGTGCCGGATATCAAGGGATGCTGGCTGGCTTGCAAGACGAACGCGCTGTGCGACGGCTTGATGTACCATACCCCCTACAGTAAGTGCTTTCTGATGAAGACGGTGAAGAAGACGTGGGAGGCAGCTTCGTACGTCTCGGCGTCCAAGAACTGCCTACTGAAGAACCCCGCATTGGTGGCCACAACCACCGCTGGACCGGCTGCAATCATTCATCCCTGTATGTCTTGGTCCGCGCTTGAAGGCGTGGACGTCGGAGGAAGACCGGTCGAGTCCGCTGATGAGTGCCTCCGGCAGTGTACTGACAGCTCGCTGTGTGACGGTTTCTCGTGGGAGTGGTCTACTAAGTTGTGCAACCTGAAGGCCGACGTTAATGGCAGCCAGGCGGATACTGGCGCGGTATCTGCTTTGAAGGCCTGCTTCCTGCCTGATATATCTGGGGGTTCAGACCTTGGCGATTCCGGTGCTGATGGATCCGGTTCTGCTGGTTCCGGTTCTGATGGTGGATCCGGTTCTGGTGGTTCCGGTTCTGATGATGATGATGATGATGGTATCGTAAAGTGAGTTTCTGGAGTCTTCCTCAGGCAGCGAATGCATGATGCCAGGAATCGAGCAGCTTGGTCATCAAATCAGAACCGCCCATTCATTAGGATCCATGAATTGCGTTCTGGATTGCCTTAGGGAACCTACTTGTCTTCATATCGTGTTCTTTCGATCTTCTGGAACTTGCATCCTGAAAGCGCACTCGTCTGATACTAGAGTCAATGCTGATGCCGTCTCTGGAGACATGAGTTGCTTCTTCCCAAGGAAGTACACTAGCAGCACCACCACGCAGAGCACGGCATCACATTACACGTACAGTAATCCATGCTTCGTTCAAGGTGTCAATTATAGGGGTGCCGACATCGCCGTCAAAAGCAGCTCAGGAGGCTACCAGTGCGCTCAGATGTGTTCCTTCCTGCCTACTTGTCAACACTTTTCCTTCGACGAGCTCCGCAAGGTTTGTTACCTGAAGCGAACTGACCGTGTCAAGGTTGAGGACTCCCAGATGGTGTCTGGGTCGATGAAGTGTTTTTTTCCACGTAGGACAACCACAACCACTCCCGTGCCCACTACGACTCGTCCCGTGCCCACTACAATCCTCACCACCTCTGTCCCGTGCTCAGGCCCGCGCTGCCGGACCGCGTGCTTCATTCGAGGGACACGATATGTCGGTCACGTGATCAAGCAGCTACACACTACCAACTATAACGCCTGTGCTGAGAGGTGCCTGGGCGAGTCCACCTGCGAGCACCTGACATGGCGGAACGGGGACTGCCTGTTGTTCGACGTGGCAACCAAGGAAGCCGCCGATGCTGAATATGTGGCAGCTTCATGGCAATGTCTCAGTGGCCGGGATTACTGATAATGCTGCTGTTACATGAGAAATGCTTCTTCTTCCACACGCACAGAAATCAATAAGATCGCAAGATATCATGTGACGAAAGGCAGCCGCTCGAGCTTGAACTGTTCTGCGTTTGTCTGGTGACTGCTGAGGTCACGTAAGACGGAGGGGAAGGTCTGAGATGCCGTTGGGAGGCGAGCTTTGTCTCGATAAGAGACGAGCCTTCGTCTCGACAAGAGACGAGCCTTCGACCGAAGCTGCCGGTATGAAGTCCTCATAGGCATGAAGGCGAGCTGCTGGTATCAGTGAGCTCAACGTTCAACGTTCAAGAGTGGTCCTTCTTCACGACTCGATTCAGACTACTCCGAGCTTGCTGGCGATTTAGGGGTTTCCAAGAAGTGATTGTTCAGCGTTAAAAAAAGCCTAGCGCTATGCACTGGAAAAGTCCCCGCGTGCTTGGTCAAGCGGTCCTGTGATGGGCGTCATGGCGTAGTTACTTTCTGACGGAGGTATTACCTGAATGGGGTATTCGACGAAGGGTATTCGACGAAGCTTAGCGCTACGTGCAGAAGTGTCACTCCGAAACTAAATTAATTCATCACATTGAAACTAGAGAGTGTGGCCGACACGGAAATTCTCGCCGGCGAAAATAGCTCTGGAGCCGAGAGCCTCCTCAATGCGCATCAGCTGATTATACTTGGCCAGACGCTCAGAGCGGCACGGTGCACCGGTCT
>NW_027178753.1:0-4666 GCF_019968985.1 Porospora cf. gigantea B | reverse complement strand
AGAGCACCGAGACCTTCAGCACTGAATCTACCGAGACCTTCAGCACTGAATCTACCGAGACCTTCAGCACTGAATCTACTGAGACCGTCAGCACCGATGCTACTTCTACGGAGGAGAGCACCGAGACCTTCAGCACTGAATCTACCGAGACCTTCAGCACTGAATCTACTGAGACCGTCAGCACCGATGCTACTTCTACGGAGGAGAGCACCGAGACCTTCAGCACTGAATCTACCGAGACCTTCACAACTGAATCTACCGAGACCTTCAGCACTGAATCTACTGAGACCTTCAGCACTGAATCTACTGAGACCGATGCTACGTCAACAGAGGACAACACTGACACCATTGCTCCGCCTGTCACCTTGGGCAATGTTCTGATTAGCGAGTATGTGGTGGGATCTAGTCCTAGCACCATAGCTGTTGAAGTTAGTAACTACAGCACGTTCCCAGTTCATCTCAGCGACTACTCCCTTCGAGTTTTCCTTGACGCCACTATGGAGAGGAGCGACGAGCCGGATCGCCGTGTCGATTTTGGGGACCTTGTCTTGCCGTCCATGGAGAGTGTGACTGTGCTTCAGCCTGGTTGGTCGTTCCCTAAACCTGCGGTCTCCCAAGAGGCCCTCTTGGACTTTAATGGCGATGATGCCATTGCTCTGTTCCACCAGGAAAACGTCATGGATCGTCTAGGACAGTTGGGAGCCACCGACTTCTGGGGGGATAGTCTAACGCTGCGCAGAAAGATCAACGACACCACTGGGGATACTGAATTATCTGAACCATTCAATGCTGATGCCCACTGGACTAGATTCGATGAAGACACTGTCGATGGACTTGGATGTACTGGCGGCGTCTGCGAGCTTCCTACGCCCGATGCTACTTCTACGGAGGAGAGCACCGAGACCTTCAGCACTGAATCTACCGAGACCTTCAGCACTGAATCTACCGAGACCTTCAGCACTGAATCTACTGAGACCGTTACTACGGAGGAGAGTACTCAAACTAGCCCCGAGAGCGCCTTGCTTCTCAGCGAATACGTTGAGGGATCGACTCCGGTCAGACGAGCCATCGAAGTGAGCAACTACGGTAGTTCCCACCATTCATTGGAAGGGTATGTCGTTCAGGTAAAGTTGGACGACGTGAACAGCGTTGAGGTACCTCTGTCGGGCTCCCTGCCACCGATGACGTCGTACACCCTGCTGCAGACTGGGTTCGACTTGTTGCGACCCAAGGAGCGATTCGTCGAGGTAGACCTCGGCTTCGATGGCAGCGCTGACTTAATCGGGCTCTTCCGAGATACCGACTTGGTTGACAGTATTGGAGGCAAGGCATCTCTGAGGACCACATGGGGTCGAGACGTGACTCTTCGCCGCAAACCGGGTAGCCGCCAGGCCGATACTGACTGGCTGGATGTGTTCGACAGGAACGATCAGTGGATTGTCTATCCCATTGATGAGGTGTCTGGTCTTGGCTGCTTAGAGAGCGATTGCATGAATCCTGTTCCCGTCAAGGGCAACGTGCTGATCAGTCAAGTTGTTGCTGGTTCTACGGAGAAGAGGAATGCAGTAGAGATTACCAACTACAGCGGTGGACCACTTTCCCTCCGCGACTACCAGTTGCAGACGCATCTTGATGGCAGCTCAGCGCCAGTCTCCACAGTATATCTTGGGGACTATGGCTCCAAGTCCGTACTCGAGGTTGGTGAGAGTTTCACTGTGCTCGAGGATTTATGGGATCTGGAGGTTCCGCAGTATGACTCTGTTGTCAATCATCGCCTTGGCTTCGATGGCCACGGAGATCTCATCAAGCTGTCACATATCGCCTCCACCGCTGGTGTCGGCGCTCGTCAAGAACGAGTTGTAGATAGTGTCGGCTCCACAAACGCGAATGAATCGTGGGGCGAAAAGCGCACGTTTGTTCGTAAAGATGGCAATCTAACCGCGGACACCAACGTGAACGATGCATCCCAGCTGTTGGATCGCTATGACGAGCGAGGCGTCGATGATATCGGCGGACTGGGATGCGATGGAAGCTACTGTGAGCAAGATCCGGTATCACCTGGAGGGCTGACTGTCGGAGCGATCGTGGGCATTGTACTTGCTATCCTGCTGCTGCTGCTTTTGCTTCTGCTGTTGTTCTGTTGCCGAAGGCGACGACGAAACAAGCAAACGTCGGCCGAATCTTCCCTCAGCAGCCTGATGACCACCACTTCTGTGTCCGTCGAAGGACAAGCTCTAGTCGCTGTGACAGAAGGAGCTGACGCTACTCCAATTCCCCCCATGGAGGAAGCAGCGTCTCCTGCCGTGCACGTGCCGGTAACCGCTGAAATTCCGAAACTTGGACGCGTTGCGTCAAGTTCGTCGAGCTCAAGCTCAAGCTCGAGCTCACGCAGAGACCACCACTCCCGTATCCCCATTACGAAGCCCCTTACTACGTCAAGTTCGAGTTCTAGCTCGGAAGTGGCTGTCCTTGAGCACCGCAGGGTCTCCGAATCGTCGAACTCATCATCATCAAGCGCTTCGTATATCTCGAATGTGCCCGCCTCTAACCCGGAACGCAGGTCGTCGTTGTCGTCGACATCGTCGTCAACAAGCAACTCTTCAACGGGTACCTTGGAGGGAATGTCGCCTGAGAGCGGCGTTGAGGTAAGATCGTCAGCATGGTACGTGGAGAAGGGGTATTTTAGCTTGTGGTGATTTCGTCAAACAACTACAATTCGTCCGTTAAATCTATGCAACGCATATTCTCTTTGGTGTCGAATAACTCTCGCGCCAAGGCCCACCTGGCTTGCCAACGCATTGTGGTGTCCGTCTCGAGCAAGCGATTCGTACAACTCTCCTGGGACGAAGATCGACATACCTTCATCATAGTCACCGTACGCTTGCCTGAGTACCTCGACAACTGTGTGTGTGGAATTTCTGTGCGCACGCCTGAGAGTATGGGAAGGCTAGGGGCAATGTGCGAGATGTACCGCCGTATGGCCGTTTCGCACTACGAGCCAGTACGATTCTACGCCCAATACTACAACTGGTGGGAACTGCTAGTGCCTCCCAAGGAACTAACTCACAATCTGGACCGTCTGTGCTTTGCCATCTCAATCAGTGATCATTTCACCAACTGGGGAGTCATCCATGGGCAGCCCTTGCAGATGCCATGGCGCAGAGGTCACCTCCGCAATGCCTGGCTGGGCCCTCTGCATCCAACCCTCTACTTCGCTCAGGCTGTTCCGCACCCAAGGCAGACCGAGATTCTAGGTTCGTCCTCAGTGAAGCTTGCGCCATGGTTCGAAATGCGAGCGGAAGAGACGGATTGCCTGGGAGCCATGAACGCTTTCTACCGGATGGCCAGAATCCGGCGTTACTTCCAACGACTTGCAACGCCCTTCTATGCTGAGCCGGCGGACTCCGAGTGGACAGAGGCTTCATCGGCCATTGAGGACGAGATCATCAACGTTGATGACGAAGTCAAGGTGGCTTTTGACGAAGGCCAGTCCACAGGGTACTTGGATCTGTGGCCCCGGCGGGCACCTTTGGAGGTGTTTGACGATCTGGCAGAAGGATGCGTGTCGTTGAGAGATGTCATGCGTGTGGACCAGGATAGCCTGCCCAAGGAAACACACCAAAGTTTAGCACTGTTTACCTGGTTTTGAATTCCACGGTCCAGAGCGGGTCGAAGTGCATATACGAGTGGAAAGCAGCGGCAGTGAATCCCGGTGGATGCCGGTGGCTGGGCGGAACATACTCGCCCTTGCCTGACATGGGGAAAAAGTAACTCCAAAGCTTAATGGGGACTGCATTTGGGAACTGCATCATCGTCATAACAAGTGCGTTGACCTCGGCTGCCTTCTCGCTGATCACCAGGTGATGCGCATCGCGAAATACAACCAGATGGGCATTGGAGAAGTGGTGCATCAGCATCGAAGACGTACCCACGTCGACGACCTGGTCTCGGCCACCCCAAATGATAAGGGTGGGCAGCGCGAGCTGTCCCAGCTCATTGTACAGGGGTTCGGCGTCCCACAAAGGTACTCCAAGCACCGATCCGATGAAAGCGTCCGCGGCCTTCCTCTTCACAAATATGTGGAAGAGTGTTCGGTTGTACATGGTTTGAGCCATCACCGGGTCTCCAGGCATCTGAGTCGGAGAAACCTGCATCGCTCACGATTTTTCGGAAACGCTTGGCGGAGAAGCAGCAACGGCACAAACACTGATTGGCGCAAGGGACGCAACACCGGCAGCGTCGTGCTAGGCCGACGGTTCGTGCTTTGGCAGTGACCATGCCGGCGGGCGATATCAGCACCATCTTCTCCACGAGCTCTGGCCGTCGCAGTGCAAAACCCGCTGCGACGACGCACCCCATAGAGAATCCCACCAAAGAACGGGGGTAGTCCTGCAGGTCAAGATGTTGGAGCAGATCCTCTGTCTGATCACAAAAGAAGTCTAGGGAGTACCGATCCCCTTTAAATCTGGTGCTAGCGCTGAGACCATGACCGTACAAATCGAAGGACAACACGAGGCAGCCATAGCATATCAGTGTCTTCTGCAGCTCGCCAAATGTCCCCCGGCTGCCGTTGAGGCCATGGAAGCAAATAACCAAACGCCCGTCAGGCGGCCCTGCAACGTCGTAGTTGACCACACCGTACTTGCCGTCGTAGGAGGCCTCAAAC
>NW_027178752.1:0-4708 GCF_019968985.1 Porospora cf. gigantea B | reverse complement strand
ACCGAAGGGTCATCTACTCGTGTCCCCATACACAGGCCATCAACCGATCCAACCCGTTCACACTGGTGGGCTACGAGTTACTGGAGTTCTTTGAGCACCCGCTACCCGGCACGAGGGTTCTCATCGGTGGCATGCTGACATTTGTCATTTTCTGGTTGGCGTACGACGGTTGTGGCTGGGTAATCCCGGTCTTCCTAGGTTACTTCTTGTTCCTCTTATGTCTCTTGCACTGGTTGCGTAAGGCCGTCTTGGCTTGTTCGAGATCAATGGATGATTTCGTCGAATGCCAAATGGGAATCACAAACTCAGCGAGCTGGGGCCACCTAATCCTAGGTCTGAGTCTCCCTGTCTTACTTGGCATTGTTCTTTTGATATCCTCCTTGATCCCAATGCGTTGCGATCTCGGGTGACACGTCGCACACTCTTCCCCTCTTTGAGGAAGCAACAGATCCAACCTGTTCACTGGTGGGCTACGAGTTGTTGGAGTTCTTTCAGTACTCGCTACCCGTCACGAGGATTCTCATTGCCTACATTCTATTGTGCTCCGCGATTGCACAGGAAGTTATTGAGTTCAATGCTGACTTCCGCTCTACCTTGTAAGTCATAGGTGCGCCATGTCTCTTCGAACCCAGGCGAGGATCTCGACCTGGTAGAGAAACACGCTGCCAAGGCTGGAGCATTCCCAGCAAAAGGGTCCGCCAAGCTATTTTATCATACGCATCAAAATAAAACGATCCACTCAAATCTCCACTCGTTGGGGGCCGGAGCCGACTAGAAGAGTCCTCGATCGCAGCGCAGTCGAGGACAGCCCGCTGCTGGTGAGTGCCAGCTCCATCCAGTGCCACTGGGACATAGGCAGTGTGCCCCGTTTTTCTAGTAGCAACATTCTCGGAGAACCTCGCACCCACCGTGATATTCCCACGTCAGCCATGACTAGCCTGCCCTTGCAAGCCACTTCCACGTTCCCGGACTCAGTGGGGGTGTGGCCAACGACCATCGCCCTCGCATTCTGGTCACGCAGAACGGTGTCGAGCAGTCCGCAGTCCCCACGGGCGATCTTTCGTGTCCACAGAGGACCTTCCGCCCCGATGACTCCCTCCTGATGACGGCACTGCTGATTGTCCACAGAGTCCAGCAGCTGCTTCTTCATGTCGTGAAAGTCCTGCCTAGCAAATCGCGGTTCTAGCCCGGCGTGCACGAATACCACATCATCAAGCTTCACGCCCACCTCAAAATGCTTCCTCACAAAAGCACCCACATCTCCAGTAGGGCTCCACGCCTTGTGTAGGGCGGTATGGTCGCCGTTGTAGTGGTTGATGAACTCGTCCTGAGAGAGGTAGTGAAATTGGTTGCAGAGGTTCAGCAACTCGTGATTACCAAGAAGATTAATTACGAGGTCCCCCTGTTTAGCTGCCGATTCACTCAGGCGCTGAAACTTCTCGTATAATGGGAGGCTGTCTGGACCCCTGTCAACGATGTCACCGAGCTGCACAAGCCACGTCGTGGTATCAGGACGCCTCAGCCAATCACCCTTGACATCGGTAACGTTGGCTGCGCGCATAAGCCGGTCTGCCTCCTGATAGTCACCGTGAAGGTCACCGACGACGAAGACGCGGTCGGGCACTTGTGAGTGTTTAGCGATGTTTGGCAAGGCGAAAGCCAGAGCTAACGAGTACAGAAGCGCAAAGGGAGTGTACATACGCAAAACCTTCAATTCGAAAAGATGAGGGTTAACTTGCTTCGGCTTCTTCCCCGCCGGCATCATCACTCTCCTCTTCACTCTCCTCTCCACTCTCCTCTTCATTCTCCTCCTCAGACTCCTCCTCAGACTCCTGCTCGGACTCCTCCTCAGACTCCTCATCGGACTGCTCAGACCCCTCCTGCCGACGCGAGCCGGCCGTGTCGGAGGCCGCGGACCCGGGCTGTGTTGAGGGTCCCGGGATAGCCAGTCTTTTCCGCGCCTCAAACCACTTATCTGTGCCCTGACGGTACATCAATCTCGGCGCTCGTATACGCCCTACGGTGTCTTCTTCTTGGTGGTGAACCCAGCCTTGCTGTGCCGAGATTCGAAGCACGTTCAGCTTCGTCATGTCGGCTTCTGCTGTGCGCTTCTTGATGTCAGTCTGCATCTCCAACAGCAGCCTGTGCAGCATCATGAATTGCCGATTCAGTCTGCTGCCTTTCTTCGAACCTCGAGTGACCTCAAGTCGCTTGTACTCCTGGTCGTGTTTTTCCTGCAGCCCGCATATCGCTTGCCGGTAGTATTGTGCCTGTTTCTCCACGAGAGCTTCATCCTTAATCATGTTGGTCCGGTGAAGTCGCAACGTATTCAGTTCGTGCTTCAGACCGCTTCGGCTGTTATGCAAGCCTCCGAGCATCCGTCTCTTCTGCTCTACCCTGCGGCTCAGGCGATTCAATGTCTTCTGCAGTTCCACACCCTCGTCTTCCACGTTCTGGAGCTTAGCAGCAAGTGTCTCGAACTCGTGTTCTATCTGAGATGAAAACCTACTCGCCCAGATGACCTCGTTCTTCTGTTTCTTCACCCTGTTCGCCCACTCTCTAGCATCCTTTGTGGAGTACTGCGCGAACTGCAGCGAGTGAGTCAGGGGGCGGTATTTGAGATCTGGGTTCGCCGTTACCTCGTCAACGGGCTCCAACGCCTCTCCTCTGTTTATGGAATTGATGAGGTTGGTGATACTCTTGATGGATCCGATGTTCTTATGTGTTGCGGCACGCTTATATTCGCTCATGATAATCGGAAGTATGTTTAGCAAGTCTCACTGCATATAATTCGCGAGCCGATGCGACCGGCGCTTTTGCTTGCAACCGTTTCTTGGGGGTTCTGGCGTTCTGAAGAGCTTCCCGATAAGATCCTGGCAACCTCTATCGGTCGACCTGCATACGATCCACTTATCGTAGCATTGCAGGCGTCGTTTATCGTACCTGAGGAAGAAGACCTCGGCTACAGGCGTTGGGAGAAGTAATACCAAACCCCACAAAGTCATGAAGTCCATTTTCAGAGCTGTCTGTATAATCAAACTGCAATGCATCTACTATCTACTGCCATTCTCCTGGCATCTATTAACGCTGCGGACAGCAAACTACCCTTTGGTCTTCGGGGTAGCGCCGAATCCCCGATACCAACGCACTCTCAAGGCGAGTTAATGGAGGACTTTGAGCTATTTGATGAGGATGTTGTAAGTGCTGATGTCGCATCCGATGTGACGATTGACACTGACCAGTTTGGGGATATCATTGACAACAGAGAGCGTCTGATCGCTAAGGACCCTCTAATCTCGCAGGAGCGTCTTGTCAACCGAAAATATGAGAAGAAGCCTCTCATTTCTCAGGAGCCTCTGATTTCGGTGGAGGAAGCGAAGGTGGAGCTCGATACAATTCTAGCTGCTGCAGGTCTCAGTGCAGACAAGCCTGTACTCGGTGGTCTGCAAGGAAGGAAGTTGAATGAGCCTGACGATTGGATGGGCGCTCTAATGGAGGTTCGTGAAGATGCGCCTGCAAGGAAGGAAGATGTGCCTGAGACGTTTCAGGACGTGCTCTCCCATAAGCCGTTGATTTCTTTTTGGCCTTCTGTCACCGAAAAGCTTTCGATAGATCCTATGATTTTGCAGGAAGATGCTGCTGACTCTGTAGAAGAAGTGCAGGCCTTCCAGGAGACCAATGAATCCGATGACGCTTTAATGGGGGATGCCAACGCAGACGAGACCGTCCAGCACAGAGACGCGCAGGGCTTTTTGTCCGACGTGCTGAAGGGGCCTGGTCTTCCCTTCGCACCCCCGATGCCTGGTTTTCCCTTCGCACCCGGCATGCCGAAAGGTCCGCCTGCTTTGCCCTTCCCCCCTCTGCCTCTTCTGCCGGGTGGACCGGTTGCCAAGAAACCTAATTTGATTGACATGGCCCCCTTGCTGGTTAACCCGCTGGTCGTGGAGCTGTTGAAGGTGTTGCTGGCGAAGGTGCTTGGCAGGCGCAGGCTGGAAGCGGGGGCCGACTCCGACCACGCCCTCAAGAAGCTCATCGCCTCGTTGCGGGAGGCAGTCGAGGCGACTATTCAGGACGTGAGCCCAATGGAGCCACGGCGGCTGGAAGGGAAGCGGGTGCGAGAGGTGCTCGTTGAGAGAGTTGGGCAGGCCTTGGCTGAGCTTAAGATGTAATGCAATGTGGCGAAAGTGTAATGATTTTAAGATACCGACAAGCGTCTCAGTGGTTCGCAGGAAGGGCATACTGTTCCCTCAGACAAGGACAGACGCGGGGAGTCGTGGTCACCAAGTAGATCCTGCTGGCGAGACACCAGATGGCGTCGACGGACGGAGACACCAGGAGGTAAGGTAGACTGTCAAAGGTAGAGCTAGACCAATGATCAGGTTTGCCCAACTCATTGAGTCTGTTATTTCCGTCAAGTTTTCGACGAAATAAACCGTTGAGCTCGAACTAGTCAAGACGCCCTTACGGCACAACTGCAAGAGAAGGCAGATGACCGCAAAGAAAGGGCCTAGAATGGGCAGGATTGTGAAGCCAGAGCACCCAAAATCCAACCAGAAAATGACAAAGACTGACAGCATGCCGCCGATGAGAATCCTCGTGCCGGGTAGCGGGTGCTGAAAGAACTCCAGTAACTCGTAGCCCACCAGTGTGAACGGGTTGGATCGGTTGATGGCCTGTGTATGGGGACACGAGTAGATGACCCTTCGGT
>NW_027178751.1:0-30554 GCF_019968985.1 Porospora cf. gigantea B | reverse complement strand
TGTCTTCCTCCTCGCACTGACAGCGCCAGTACTGCACGCGTGCTCTGGATTGCCCACGACAGCCTTCAAATTTCCAGTACATTGATTCGCAGTTCTGCATCGCCCATCTTCCGTAGCACTCTTTATCCGCCACGAGGGTCCACTCGTAGCTCCGAACATCAGCCTGGAGGCAATCCAACGAATCTTCCACGTCTGCCCTGTGAAGATGTGAGAGCTCCTGTAGGGTGCTGAAAGATCCCAACTGCGGCGGTACAGGAACTGTCAACAAGTTCCCAAGTCCTAAAACCTCTGTAATCTGAGAGTAGCTGTGTTGCAAATGGACGACACTCACTCTACCCGCCATCTCATGGTGGTATTGATGAAATTGGATTGGGACCTTTATTTGAACCGTCGGATTCTTGCTGCGTAGATGAATTCATCCACAAGGTCTCCGATACACTAATTGTTACGTCGGTATATCATCTGGAGACTTACAAAGCGGTTGACGGTCATTAGAGCTTCTACGGTTAGAGTATCGGGGACCTTGTGTATGCATATTTCTTCATTCTCTAAATCGTAGTCAGTGAACGAGACGAAGTCGCTGAGGATCTCCCCTTCCCCACCCCGCGATCTCAGCATCCAGATGTGGTCTTCTGTTTCGATGAAAATCATGTCGCCCTCCTCTTCAAAGCGCCAGTACTGCACGCGTGCTCTGGATTCCCCACGACAGCCTTCAAATTTCCAACCCATCAACTCTAAGTTCTCCATCGAACCGTCCCATCTACCGTAGGACTCTTTATCTGCCACAAGTGTCCACTCGTAGCTCTGGACATCCGCCTGGAGGCAATCCAACGAATGTTCCACCTGTGCCCTGTGTAGACGTGAGATGTCATCCGCCCAAAATGTTCCCAACTTGGGATGCACAGGATGAATCAAATAGCTCTCCAGTGCGTAGGGGCCTGCTTTAATCTGAGAGTAGCAGCGTTATTAGGTGTAAGGATGCCTCACTCTATTCGGTGCCCCATAGAGGTTGCAGATTTGGTGAATAGGTTGTCGAAGTATGAGCACGAATTACAGAGTTACCCTACAGGAGCTCTCGCGTCAAGATCCAAAGCAGCCGAAGGCGTCAATAAGCCCCGTCCAGGGACCCTAGTTGTTACGTCGGTATATCATCTGGAGACTTACAAAGCGGTTGACGGTCATTAAAGATCCTACGGTTAGTGTATCGGGGACCTTGTGGATGCATGTGTCCTCACTCTCTGCATCGTAGCGAGTGAACAAAACGAAGTCGCTGAGGATCTCCCCTTCCCCACCCCGCGATCTCAGCATCCAGATGTGGTCTTCTGTTTCGATGAAGATCATGTCGCCCTCTTCAAAGCGCCAGTACTGCACGCGTCCTCTGGATTCCCCACGACAGCCTTCAAATTTCCAACCCATCAACTCCAAGTTCTTCATCCAACCGTCCCATCTACCGTAGGACTCTTTATCTGCCACAAGTGTCCACTCGTAGCTCTGGACATCCGCCTGGAGGCAATCCAACGAATGTTCCACGTCTGCCCTGTGTAGACCTGAGATGTCATCCTCCCCAAATGTCCCCAGCTTGGGATCCACAGGACGGATCAAATAGTCGTCAAGGTCAAGGTGGGCGTCTTTAATCAGAGAGTAGCTTCGTTATTAGATGTAAGGATGCCTCACTCAATTCGGTGCCCCATGTACGTTGCAGATTTGGTGAATAGGTTGTCGAAGTATGAGCACGAATTACAGAGTTACCCTACAGAAGCTCTCACGTCCAGATCCAAAGCAGCCGAAGGCGTCAATAAGCCCCGTCCAGGAGTCAAAGACCCTAGTTGTCACGTCGGCATATAATCTGGAGACTTACAAAGCGGTTGACGGTCATTAAATAACGGTTACCTTCTCAATGCATGAGTCTTCATTAAATAAATCGTAGCGAGTATGCGAGACGAAGTCGCTGAGGATCTCCCCACACCGCGATCTCAGCATCCAGATGTGGTCTTCTGTTTCGATGAAGATCATGTCGCCCTCCTCTTGAAAGCTCCAGTATTGCACGCGTGCTCTGGATTCCCCACGACAGCCTTCAAATTACCAAACCATTGATTCGCAGTTCTGCATCCCCCATATACCGTGGGCCTCTTTATCCGTCCACTTCTAGCTCGGGATATTCGTTTGGAGGCAATCCAACGTTCCACGTCTGCCCTGTGTAGACGTGAGATGCCATCATTGCCAAAATCCCAACTTTGGCGGTACACCGAGCATCTGCAATTAGGCGCCCTATGGAGGTTGTAGATTCGGTGAATTGGTTGTATCTCACCACGATGATACGTGCGAAGCGCTGTTTCACTGTCGAATAATGTGGTTGTTAATCTGCTGAGATTAGACAGTTTCTGAAACGTGCCTCAGAAGCCTAGAGCTCCATCGAAAAATCGTCCCCATAAGTAAAGACCGCAGAAGTCGGCGTTGCATTAAAAACATTTTCGCGGTTAAAAAAATTTCCAGCAAGCTCTAGGGGAAGTTTCCAGCTACTCAGCCCGCTGCGCGCGTAGCGACCATTGGGTCAACATCTCGTGTGCCGCCGACGTTCGTTCGTTCGCTGGCATCTTGTGCCACGACCTCACTAGGCGTGGCCAGTCAATGTCGCCTCTGTCGGTGACAACACCTAGCGACTCAACTTCCATACGGACCAGCAAATCCTGCTTCAATCTGGGATTAGTGATGTGACCGATAAGATCTCTAACGCTCGCCGCTGATCTGTCGATTACAGCCTCTAGCTGGTGCTCGTGCCGGTTGTCAACCAAATTTGTCATCTTATTTATGTTCCCGGGGGCCACCTTTTGCAGAGATAAATCAATTGCATCCCAATGTACCACGGGGCACTGCTCAACGCAGTCCCTTTGTTGCTGCTGGCACGCAAAGTTCACAGGGACCTCCAGCCACTGATCGCGGTCGACGGAGCCCAACTTCTGGCAGACCACCCACTCAGCATTGCACTGTCCGTAGCAGTGTCCAGCCGTGCCTAGATCATCCAGCTGAAACCCAAGAGACTCCCACAGGAAATCCAACCCAACACCCAGACCCACATCCTTGAGCCAGGTTTTGTCTTCGCCCACGATGGTGGACCAGCAGCCAGCCGTGCAGAGTCCATGCGTTCCATTGCAGAACAGAACGTTGAGGTGGCCGTGTGTCGTCTGACTGATTAGCGTATCGCATTTGAACCAGAAGTCGTCGCAGGCCTTGCGGCAAGTAGCGATGGAGCCGCCGAGACAGGACACCGTCAGCAGAATGAGGCTGATGCAGAATCGGCCCATTTTTGAAAATCTAAGGCAGGCGGTGCAGATCTACGATTACGGCGTTCATATGGCAGGATGTGGGCGTATGATCGTAGGCGTAACGCCGACATTTTTCTACTAAAAAAGATGGTTAGCATTCGAAAAAGATCAAAAAAAATTATATCCTAACAGTGTCAGAATAGGCCACATTTCCAGTGAGGAAACTGTGGAACTTCATGGGAAGCGCCGAACGGATGGGAGCCCAGAAGCGCTTGCTTCGCCAGCTCCATCTTCAGATAATCTGCGTAGTCAGGTTGAGGGTAGCCGAAGCTGCAAGGGGTGTCTCCGAGATTCGGGTCGATGTCGAACATGTCAAAAGCATCTGGCCTGCGCATGCGAGAATAATGCCGCAGCTCCCCTCGAGCGCAGGGGGTGAACCCTTTTCTTGACGCCAGTTCGCTCTCAAAACGATCGAGAAAAACTGAGCTGGATGATCGGAAATGCCTCGAACTACAACAGCGATCTGCACTATCGGATTCGGTGTTGCAGGATTTGAAGGGAAGATGATGAACGGCCTGCTCGCCCAAGGAATGCGGTAAACCCTCACTTTCGTACCCGCATCCCACATACTTAGAAGCGAGAATAGCCTTTCCCAACGCGAGCTTATCGTGTGATGATAGGCTTTGACAGAAAGAACTGTCACCTGATCCAGGTCGAGTGGCGGAATCGGGGGTGTTACTGCGGCTCTCACGTGCCCAGAGAGAGCCACTTAAACCCTCTCCAACGGGTGATCGTCGAAGTTCGCTGTCGCTGTGCGCGAATCGGCAACTTGATCCATATTTGCATGGGGGGCCGTCATTATTGCGGTGGTTCTCGTTAAAAAAACAGAGTGTCGTCTTGTAGTTGACAAGTCTTTCGGTCAGGGTGGTATTCAGCTCTTCTTTGGCGTGTGCGTAATTACAGTTGATTCGGCTACACGCTCTACCATTGACCACATCAGGGCAGAGTTTCGTCTTGACTAGATGTGGCCGGTCGCGAATTTCGTGGGACCCGTGCGCGTAAGAGCACTTTGAGCCACGCGAACAGCGACTTCCACTCGCGATTTGCGGACAGAGCTTCGTCTTCACGAAGCGACCTCTCATTTGGAATATACGATGTATTTATTCTAATGTACTGTGGGGTCCGTTGCAACAGCGGAAACGGATGACACGAACTCACTCGAACCATTCCACTCACACTTCACCGAAGAATTGGCTGAATTGCGCGTGACAATAGCAAAAGAAATAGATTACCGGCATATTTATTGTAATGTACGTTCTGGGTAGCCTGGCACAGTGTGCTGCGATCACGGCGACACTACAAGCAGTTTCTTTCGTTGTCTCCGTCACGTGTCGTACGGACAAGCTCTTTGATATGGCTGGCGTAATAAACTACATACTCCTTGACGCGATCACCTACATGAGAAGCCAGAGAACAGAGCGCCAGGCGTTGATCAGTGCTTGTGTCGCCGTCTGGGGTTTTCGTTTTGCGGTCTATTTGGCCTTGCGTGCACGGCATATAAAACAAGACCACCGGTTTGACCCTACAAGACACAACAAAAGGGTGTTGTTCATGATATTCGCTTTCCAAGGGCTGTGCGTGTTTCAAGGGATGCTTCCGGTCATCCTGGCCAACAACTATCTGGAGAAGCTCCCCAATTTGATATGCTCCGATATGGTTGGCCTCACAGTGTTTCTCTTCGGTTTCTGTTTGCAATTTGTGGCGGACATTCAGAAAGGTATGACTCACCAAGACGGATGGTTCGTTTCGCGAGGAGTGTGGAGTTGGTCCCGCCATCCAAACTACTTCGGAGAGATTATGGTATGGGTGGGCATCTACGTCATGGTCGCCAACGGTCTGGATAAGTGCAGGTGGGTGGCAGCAACGGGGCCTGCGTGGACGACTGTGAACGTCGTTCTTCTTTCGGGTGTGCGTCTCATGGAGAAATACCACGACGAGGCGTTTGGAAAGACGAAGGAGTACGGTCTCTACCGTGACAGGACCAGCATCCTCATCCCTCTTCCCACCTGGCTGTACTCAAGACTTCCAAGAGTGATGAAGGTGCTGCTCCTTGACTGGCCCCTGTTTGATTACCGAAAAGATCATGTGGATTGATACATCGAGCTTTCACTGGAAGGCCCAGGCCTCGTTGGGCACACAGAAATCCTGAGCCGACTCCCCAAACTCATCAAACAGCGGAAAGTGCGACTCGTGGTCCATACCTAGAAAAGGAGGAATCGTGTCGTAATTTGGAGTGCTGTGTGGCCTGGCGCTTAACGCTTACGGTTGGTCACTTTCCGGGTAGTAGGAGTCATTGACGCCCCAGAACGTTTCAGTAACGGGAGGGCAGTCATAAGCCCAGCCGTCGTAAGATTGGGCATCCTGCATGTCGTGGTCGGTGCTGTGAGAGTACAGGGTGTCTTCTGGGAGAATGGATTTCAAAACTCCTGAGAGCGTAGACAACGAAGCGACGGCCTGGGTTGGTTGCGAACCTGTTTCTTACCTTGAGATCTACAGGGCATCCGCGAGAGACAGACTGCACTGTAGACAGCAGCTCAGCAGCAGACGTAACTGGGGGGGTATTCTCGTCCAAACATAGAGTGGGTACGTCAGTTGACGTGGAGAGTTCCATTGCGTCGTGCACTATTTGGGAGTACCGATCAGAGGCAACAGGAACAGCAAGGACCACAACTGTCCCAAAAGGGTTGGAAGGCTTCGGAATGTATGTCAAAATCGGCGAGTCAATGGCAGTTGTTGACTCTGGAACGCCGCAGTCGGCAAAAATGTCCTGAGATCGTTTTCGAATAAGCTGTTCGCTCCATTCTCGTTCGACGTCTTGGTACGGTGAAGCTCGAGTCTGAGTTTGCGACTTGTAGCAATTCGTAGGGCCGCAGTCGAAGCAGGATTGAATTTGACGGCACTTGCGATTCTGATGGCGATTCAGGAATTTCTGGGCGTGAGACCGGACTTGAATGAGGGTACGGGAACCAACATGCTCCGTCACTCGCCTCCATTGGTGCCCGTGAATGCTGAACGCTTCCAAAAATTTCCTGTGCTCCTCAGGACTCCACTTTCCGCTGTTCGTTCGAATTGGTTTGGCAGAACTCATCTGAAACGTACAGTCAAGCATAGTAAAATCAGCCTATTCATGGATAGTCAAGGTCCTAGATGGCCATGCCACCCATTACGGAGAGGACTCCCAGGTCAGAGTTTCCGTAGCACGGTGCGATTTTGGCTCCGCAGCCCTCATCCGTCAATCGGCAGCATAGATGATGCGCCATGGCACGTTGAGATATAGACGATGATATACAGAAGAGAGGGTACTTACTTAAGATACGGTGCGGATCTCAGGTCGAACTTTGGGCGTCTGGAGAATGCAATTATTGTATTACACTCCTGAGTCAGGGCGACTGGGCAAATTCTCATATGGAGGGACCGACTCTAAGGTGCACATCTTGGTTTGAATGGTGTTTCAGGGGCAACAGACCAATGGTCTCCAATACAGAGAGTTCATCACGTGTGATTCGCAAAAGGCGACGAGGCTAGAGGCATCTTGGAATCAGGTTTCAAGTGACTCGTAGGGAGAACCAAGGGTCCTGACGAGGCCACGGATGAAGGTAGCGAGTGCATAAACGGCGGAGACAAGACGATAGGCGAGCCCGCCACTCGGATCCCCGAGGGCACTCGACGAGAAGGTTGGCGGGAGGAAACGACAGGGGGATGCGCCACCACGCCAGTGGCGAAGGTCCCGGCCTGGGTTGACCCGGTGCTGGTTACGAACGGAAGGTTCTTGGGGTTCAAGACACTGTCTGGGCGCCAGAATGGCTGCGGCTGGAGATACGGCGTCTTGACTATTAGAGGTCTGCTTGGCGGTGCAGATGGTACCTGAGGTTGCAGCTCCTCCTCAGAGAGAAAAACTGGCTCGTGATTGGCGACGGGCCCTAGACAAGAGGAGAGGTCGCCGACCGGCTTCGTCTCGACCTCCACTGGCGACGGGACTCTGGGTTCTGGCTTTCCCAACCCCAGCTTTTGCATGAAGGTAGCAGGCGCTTGCGTCCTCTCCGGCGGCAGGTCGAGCTCCAGCTGCCGCAATTTCACCGCGAACATATCACGGTCCCGTACTGCCGCCGCTCTTTGGTTTTCAGCTTCGCGTAGTTGTTTCTTCATGCGGAAGAGAATTTGCTTGACTTTGGTTCGATCCGATTGGGCGACATCCCTAGATTTCACGGCAATATTCCTGTAGTTTACCGTCATTTGCTCCATACGCTCGCAGCGAGCCATCACGTTCTCAGTCCAGACGCGAATAATATCTAGCGTGCGGCTCCAGTCATTGATTGTCGTCCGAGACTGCTGAAAGGGCCTCGCCAGGCCGGCGTCCAAGTGAACTAGTGCGAGTCGCACCTCCTCAGAGAAGACCCAGAGCTTCTCTACACGGCGGAGCACCTTCGCTACGTGGTCGTAGGGGTACTCCAGAAGCATCTTCTGCGCGAGCGACAGATCCTGATCGGGAACGTCGACGGCGGGGTAGCCGGCGAGACTCTGGCAGTTGTACACCGCGTCGAGCAGCTGCTCAATAGACTCATCAGCATGTGAGGTCTCAGCGTCCATGAATACACTTTTCGTCCTTGTGAGGTTCTTGCGAGACCGTGGTTCCTGGTCGTCCGAGTCGAAGAGCACACTCACCAGCGGCTTGCGAATGAGGCTAACGATTGGTACGTTCACCGGCGTCTTGAAGGTTGTGGTGTCAATATGACATGCTCGAGGTATAGGTCCGCCCGCCACAAGAATGTTGTTGACCATGCTGCAAACACCATCAGACACTCCAGTCTCGACAGGGCCGTGCGAGTTGGTCAGTGTGAGGCGCTGCTCGTCTAACAGCTCCTGTAGCCGCTCCACCTCTCCAGCCAGATCAGCCTCGCGCTTAGCCATCGCATCCTCATTGGTGACTTGGAACTCCAGAGCACTGAGTTTCTGTTCCGCAATGGCCAATTCGTCTCGCGATTCGGCCAAACGCCCCTCGAGGCTCGCTACTTGCTTGTTCTTCGCTCGGACTTCCACCTGGAGACTTTCAATTTGAGCGGTCACTTCGCCTTCTTTGAGGTTGGCAGCGTGAGCCAGTTTAGCTTCCAATCGCGCTTTGTCGTTCTCGGCATCCATTAACTCGGAACGCAACGTCTTCAATTTGATTTGCATCTGTGAAGACTCCTCTTCCAGGATTCTTATGGTATCATCCATCTTCTGGCGGCGGTTTTGCCACGTGAATCTCTCGTGATCGTGTTCCTCAGTCAGACGCTTCATAGACCGAGTCTTCTGCTCCTCCAATTCGCTCTTCTCTCGTTGCAGTGAGCGGTTCAAGCCATCACGCTCGCTCTGCAACGCAGTCAGTTTGGACTGCAGTTCGTCCACGCGAGTGTCCTTCGTAGCCAATGCCAGCTGAGTTTCCTTCTGCTGAAGAGACGTCTGCTGATCCCGCAACTGCCGCTCCAGATTGGAGTTGGCGCGTTCCATCTCTGCGAGCCGGTTATGCAGGTTCTTGGCGGCATCGGAGTCGGACGAAAGTTTGTGCATCTCGGACTCGACTTCCTGGCGAACTTGTAGCAGCTCCTGCTTGTGCGACTCCACGAGCTGTGTGTTGTTGTGCTGCAGGATGTCGACTCGCGCGTCATGATGTTTTCGCAGAGAGGAGATTTCATCTGTTAGGCGTTCTTCCGTCTGGCGACACTCCTTCATCGCTACATCCAGCTGGAATACGTGACAACTTCGCTACCACACGGCCCCTCACCTCATTGCCAAGATCAGCCAGCATGCGGGTAAGGCGCTCCACCTCCGCATCCATGGTACTGACCATTTCCTTCAAAGATGCTGACTCCGCCTTGGACTCGGACAACTCGTCGGTCAGCTCGGCATGACGATTAATCTCAAGCTTCAGCTTTGCTGTCAACGCTCCGTGGTCGATCTTTTGTAACTCGAAAGCCTGTATGAGGAAGCGTCTTCCAGCTCACCTTCGCGGTTTCCATCTGGCTCTCTCTGAGTTGGTTGCATTCTGTGCGCATCGTAGTCAGAGCAAACTTGAGCTCGTCTTCAGACTTAGTGAGGTTCTCCATGAGAGCTAGGTCGCCCTTCAAGCGGTCTACGTGGGACTGCAGACTATCGATGTTAGCTTCCAGTTGTCCAGCATGCGCAGTGGAGGCCCGTATCTCCTCAGCAGCAGCGGTTCGGACTTCTTCAATCTTCAGATTCGCATTTTCTAGGGCCTCAGAGATCTCGTGGTTCAGCGATTGAAGCTTAGCCGCCTCAACCCTTAGCTCGCCGTTCTCACTGGCGGCCTCCTGTAGGCGGCGCTTCGCAAGATCCGCGCTGGCCGTAAGTTCATCGTGTAGTCTGTCTACGTCTTCTCGGGTATCCGTCGCCTGGAGAAGGCCTCGAAAACGGGAGCGCAGGTCCTGAAGCATGGTGAACACTGGTATCGCTGGGTCGATGGTTGCTTCAACTTCACGAATGCCGTGCCCTAGGGCCTCGTCGGTGAGAAGATCATCCTCCTCATCTGGGTGGAAGTCACGACAGAAACGAGCGAGCGTTGAGTAGAATGAGCTGAACGGTTTCAGACTCTGAGTCGCCTGCAACAGCTGTGCATCCTTCTCACTAACACGCCCCAGAGCGTGGTGCAGGGATTGGTCGGTCTCAAATTTGGACGTCTCCAAATTGTTGAGCTCGTCCCGTAGAGCAACGTTCGAGGCCTGGACCCCTCGCAATTCAGCTTCCAACTGGAAGACACGGTCAGTCATTGGCGTCTCGGGCTCTTCTTGCGGCAAATCTATCACGGGTTGGAGAGCGTCATCCTCCAGCTGCAATATCTGCTGCCGGAGCTGTGACAACTCCTCCCTGTGCGAAGCCTTGACTTCAGATAGTTCTAGTTGGTGAGACAACCGCTCATCGGCTATCTTTTGCATCCATTCTGTCGCGTTCGCATCAGCGTCGTTCTCCAACTCCTCCTTCAACACCGCGTTCATCGTGCGCTCCTTCTTCAGACTTCGCTCGACGTCAGTCAGCCTGTCTTCAAGCTCCTCTAAACCGGATGCACGAGGTACATCCTCGCTAGAGGACTCGTCATCATTTCGAAGCAGCCCCTGAAGACCACTCAATTTCGATTCCGCCAGCGCATTCAGCCGGTCTATCTCCTGTGTTTGCTCTCTGTTCTTCGCCTCGAGCTCCTTGATTCGTTCTTGCAACGTATTCGATGCTAATGTTCCTCGATTGGACTGCGTATCGAAACTCGAACTACCTGAGCGGTCTATCAGCCGCGCACGGAGCTTCATGACCTCCTCCTCGAGCATCGTCTTCGTCCGCGCGTCCTCCCTTGCCGAGTTTGCTAGTTCCTCGCTCCGTATGTGAGTGGAAACGGAGGCCCCTAGGAGCGGTGCCTGCAGCTGGCCCTCTAGTTCCTCGATATACTCGGAAGCTCGAGTTAGCTGCGACAACATGAGCGTTCTAGGCCTAAAGGCCGCACACTCACTCGTTCATTTTTGACTTCCAGGTCTGCCTTAAGCTCGTGATATGCAGTGGTCTGTAGCTTCAGTTGCGACGCCGCCTCAGCCTCTCGGTTTTCAGCCTCTTTAAGATAGGCCGATATGTCATGGAGCTCCTGCTTGCTTGAATCCAGCTCTTCCAAAGCCGTCTTGAGGTCCAATGCAAGAGTCTGCGCCTGTTCCTTCAAATCAGAAATCAACATGTCGGACTCGGTGGCGTCGCCTACCATGGAATCACGAAGTCTCGCGATTTCTTCCGACTTCTCCGTAAGCTGCCGTTCCAAATCCATCTTGGAGGAGTTCGTTTCAGCGAGGGCCTTCTGCAATGTCGCGACCTCCTCCTCCAAGTCACGCACATTCAGATCGAGCTGGTCGGTCTGCGAGCGGAAAGAGAGCTGCTGCACCTGGCCGCTCTCGGCAGCCTCGGTCAGCTCCCTCTGCACGGCTTCCACTCGTTGGTTGGCCTGCTCCAATTGGCTCCTTAGCGTTTCGTGGTCCAAAAGCGCCGTCTCAAGCTCAGACTTGTACTTCGCAGCTGTGGCTTTCTCTATGTCGGCAGCTGCATTTGCCTCGTCAAGGGTCCTTTCCAATTCGTTGACAGCACCCAAGGTCGCTTGCAACTCGACTCTCGCTTCAGCGAGTCGAATGTTCAGTTCATCCACGGACTCCTCCGACCCCGATTTTAATTTCAGAGCCTCATTCTCGGCTACGAGATCTGCCGTTCGTCTCTTTAAAACGTCCGCGATGTCCTCGAGGGATCGCATTATCTCCTTCGTCTCCTCAAGCGCCTGCACATGCGCATTATTCTCCTCCTCCAGCAACATAACACGCTCTTGCAACCGATCGGCTAAGTGCGAAGATTCTTCATCCGGGTGAGATTTTTTCTTCTTCTTGCCCACCTGAAGCCCCTTCGGAATCCCCCAACCCTTTTTCTTCTTCCTGCCATCCTCGCTAATGTACGAGGAAGCGTCATCAACCAATATTGTTGGCGGTTGAAGCAAGTCGACGGGAGGCAAGTCACCCGGCGAAACCTCGTGTGAAAGGTCGTCGCCGACGCCAGCAGGCTCTTGCAACTCACCCTCCCCTTCAGAATACTCCTCTCCATCTGCATCGGACACGGCGTCCGGTCTGCTCTTCTTCTTGCTTTTGCCGCCCAGCTTCACTTTGAATGGGGCCATCTGCGTTGAGAGCCGAGGGCACACCCACCGAGCAAATTCGCAATTGCTCTTAAAATTTGCTCACGGAGAGCGTAAATACTCCCACCTGTCGTTGCAAGTGGAGGCTCGTTGTATTTTAGATTGTGAACACGCTTGACTTACGTAATCGGAATCTCATTCAAAAAGACCAACGAGATCCACAACATGACTATCACAACAAGTACATCTTGCTGGAAAACATGCCAACAGTTACCCCTGCCGTCACAGAAATAGTCATGAGGCAGGCGGCGAGTTGCTTGTCTTGCGGCGTGGTCACGGAATCAATTGTGTGCACCGCGCCTACAGTGGCACCTGTTCCATGAAAAAAAGCGAACAACAGCATGACAGTTCCTTGGAACAAGGCGTTGTTTAACAGATCAATGTCCGGAAGGCGCGCAGGGACCACGAAGAGTGGTATAAACACCAACGGTCTGATCACGAAGAGTAGAAGCGTCACCCTGCGCGAGAGCAACAGCGCCGGTACGCTGCGTGGAAGCCATCTGGATGTCATGTCCGTGACTTGAAACACGCCGTTGATAATCGTGGTGGAAGTGTAAGAGAGCTTAGACCAGCTGTAAGGCCCAACAACTGGAAAAAGTGACATCGTGACGAAGAAGTGAAAGAAAAGAGCGGCGCAGAAAGGGAAGCACTCGCGAAGCACGACAACCAATTCCGATCGACCTGTAGAGTTCAGACGGGTGTTCAGTCGCAGAGTCCGAAAGAGTTCCGACTTGGAGAAGCTCCGTACCGCCACAGTCGTCATGAGAGGCGCGAGCCCGCCAATAGCAAACAGCGTCCAAATTAGCTGTTGCTGGCCGGCAACACTCGCTTTGGGAAATACAAGTTCCGAAAAGAAGAGGAAGGTGAAGAATGACGCCACACCTGATGCACCGATTCCCGTGGAGACCCATGCAACACAGCCTGGTGACACCTGGCCGGCCCACTGGTAGCCATGACAGGACAGGGCCCCACCCATGCCACCGATGACGACGTTGAGGGCGGCCATGGCAGCCAGCGCAGCGGTCTCGTTGTGGGTTCCTGGGAGCAGCTGTGCCACCAGCGGGAAGCTCAGCACTGCAACAGTGAGCACTGCGGAAGCTGTCAGCGGGAACGCGGGACTCAAGGCGAGAGGGCCTATGGCTGCAAGCGTCAGACAAACAAACAGGTTTGCGCCCTCGGCGGCACCTCCAAGGACATCGCTCATTACGCTACCAGGCCATATGGAGTCCTCGAAGGCGACATTTGAGTTGAGCACCATAAAGAAAGGTAACAACGATGTGAACCCCTGGAGAAATGCAGTGAACGCTGCCTTCCTTGTGAGTAGTGTGTCCCACTCCAACCCACTTGATGTGGTTTCGATGTCCTCAATTGCTGACATTAATGTCTCGTTACTCTCGTATATTTTGGAAAGCGATTTGAAACGATGACAACGAAAATGTAATTGGTTCACAGGCCCTCCGCTGGCTTTTGGAACCGGCTCTGTATCCAGACCCGCTTGACCCCGTTGAATTCCCGCAGAAACGTGCCGTTCTCGATGGTTTGAAGGCCAGATCCGACGAATAGCGCCTCCACTTCATCACAAGTGAAGTAGGTCTGCAAGGTACCGTCTTGGCGAGCAAAGCAGTTGTCTCGGACCTTTTTTGGGATGCGGTGTCGAGCAAGTTTGAGCTGTTTGTCGTCGTACCGACCGTAATCTCGAAAGATGATGACTCCGCCAGGTACCAGTATATCCGCAAGCCTCCGTACCGCCGCTGCTTGTTCTGATAGCGGCAGTGCCGACACAACGAACACACACATGACGATATCCGCCACTTGTGTGCTTCCCATTACATCCATTCCTGCATACCCTCGGGAAGCCTGTAGCGCGGTTAACGACGCGGAGGGCATAGGCTTGGTGATGTCCCATACAGCCGCGTCTACGAGCCGCCCGCCTGACCACGGCATGAACGTATTGATGTTCGGGTTTTCCTTCTGAAGAATGCAGCCCAGGTCGGAGTCACGTTCAATGCCCTGGGACAGCAGCGCCGCCCACCGCTGCTTGACGAACTCCACAGCTCTCGGTGAGCAGTCGTAGGCGCCAGAAATGAGGTCCTTGTTGAGCATGAGGCTTGGAAGCAGCGTGCTCCCAACGCCGCATCCTACCTCAACCATCAACCGTGGAATTCCGTCAGGTCTCAGCTCGCTGAACTCTCTCTGGAGCCAGGCGCGGTCTGGCCAAAAGCCAGAACCCGTACTGCATTCGACGAAACCCCACGTCTCACTTCTTGTAAAAGATGTCCCAGTTGCGAACAAATTCCGCCTCGTACTTCCTCTTCCAAAACTCCGGCATCTCTTGACTCGCTGCTAGCACTTTCTCCGCCTCTTCTTCGATTTCAGGCGTCATTTCATATGGGTGGACTATCTGGGGTGCTTCCCTCTGGCCTACCACTGGCACCAAAGAACTCCATAACTCCACGGCGAAATTATTGAAATGCCCGAAGACGATGACCTTCACATGCCAGAGCGTCGACGAAAGGTGCGGAAAATAGACCAGACCTACCAGAAATCCTTCTCAGCTGAGCTGGAGTCGATGTGAGAGCGAGAGACGCCAGACACAGATTCACCAAGGAAACTGTCGGACTAGTGACCCGAGAGGAGTACGCTCAGAAGAAGAAGGAGCTCAAGGATTTGCTTGAGAAGCCCAAGATTAGCGGGAAGAAGGAGGCGAAGACATTAAAGAAGCTGTCGCTGTTGTCGTTTGAGGAAGACGATGAAGACGAGGAGGCCGAACCAATGGAGCCGTCGCCAACTCCAAAGGTAGCGAAGGACCCCACAGTTGACACGAGTTTCCTTTACGATTCGCAAAGAGAATCGGAATTGGAAACTCGTAAGCTAGCACTTATCAAGCTTTACGCCGTTGAGCAGGAGAAAAGTCGAGAGGCTGTAGTCCGGATCGACTATATGTACTACGATGGTAGTGGCAAGAAAGACTTTCAGAATGTCAGGAAGGGTGCTACGGTGACCATGTTTCTCGAAAAGCATCCCGGTTGCATGCTGGTGAAAGACGACATGGTACTACCCAACAACTACACCTTCCATGATATGGCTCTACGTAAGCAAGTTGGTCGTAGCGGTCAACAATTATTCGTGTTTGAAGAGAACGAAGATGGGATTAGAGATAAGGTGAGGCGCGGAATTCGTGGCCACGCAGGGGCCCTTGCTTCGCATTGTAAGTCGGAGTTGGTTTGAGAAGAACCGACACATCTATCCTGCGAACAGGTGGACGTATCTTCAGTGATCACAGGTCATGTCCCAGTAACCCAGCCATCATCAGCGAGATCTGCTCCGCTCGTTCTCGACGCTGGCCGTCTGGCAGCATTGTGGTGGAGTCTTTCACAAGATCTGGTGTGAACAGAGCCCCGTCCTAACTTAGTATGTGGTCAAACTTGGAAGCGAAATCTTCGAGGTCGTCTCGGCGAGAGCGAGGGGACGACTTGTCGGTTCTGTGGGGCCAGAGGTGATTCTGTAGGCGGGCCGGTATCTGTGGTGTCAAGAGAAATCCCCCACCAAAGCTAGGCCTTGTACGTCGTGGAGTAGACTCGAGGCTGTAGATTGGCACTTCCCCAAGCACCAGCCGGAGCAGTCACTGCACTGAGCCACTGTCACACACTCCACGTAGCTCGACTCCAGGGCAAATCCGAGCGCAAGCGCAAGCCGGGGCCCCGCAGTGCGACCCAGCAGTACCTGAGGCTCCGTTTGCAGCATGCGGCTTAGTTCAGATGTCGGAGAGGAAGCTACGATCACTGTTGCTTCAGACGCCCTGATCTCAGACAGGCCATCCCATACTTCGACTCGGCAAACCAAGGAGGCGTCGTAATAGCTGTGAGTTTCAAGCCCGTCGCCTACTCCGTCGTCAGCTCCAGCGTCAAATCCTTCGTCAGTATCCCTGAGGCCCTCAGGAGCTGAAGGGTACTTGCGTCATCGACAACGAATTCGACCGAATTCATCTGGAAATCCTGGATTCCAACCTCTAGACAACCAGAATACGTAACGCTCAGGTGTAGAATGGAGAATCGACGCTCAGATGCAGAAGATCAGGCCAACATGACCAAAATCGACAAGCAGAGAGTAGGCCACAGTTGAAACGTTAAAGAGGCCACAGTTGAAACGTTAAAAGACAGACATCGAAGATTTACCCAGTTAAGTTCACATTTGGCAACGCTAATTGCCCGTTACGGACAATCTCATTGCGCTCTGAGTGGGGCTGCACTCTGTGAGGCGCTGTGGCCAGTGTCCCAACAGGGGGAAAGCCAGGTCTAACCTCATAATTATTTGTCAAAACATTGTTGTTTTGAAGAAATAAAGGGAGTCGAGCGGAGAAATAAAAACCAAAAAGAAACCCCTGTCCTACAGTTCAAGACTTGTGTCGTCTCCGTCTTGTGCCCAACATCGTTGTGGCGCCATAAATCGAGACAGCTGTTGTGCCGTCCTTGTGAATACCTGATCTGATAAGGCACAGAATTCACCGGCATGAGCGGCCCACATCCAAAACCGCGCTCTGGTGAGTTCCGGTGCTTCAGATTCGAAACAGTCCTCGAAAACAGTTTGAATGCCCCTTCCGGCCAGAACTGCTGTCAGAGTCGAGTGCAGCGACTCTAGTCGCTCACCTCTGTAACGCATGTAGTCGTCCACGTCCACGTCAAGCCTTCTGGTGCGAGCGACGAAGGCTGCCAAGCCGCAGGTGCCAAAAGTGACCAACTCGTCTTGCACGTCGTACAAAGTCGTAAGCAGGCTGGTCATGAAAACGTAGAACGCCTCGGCCGCCTGTACGAATGGGGAAATGGAGGAGACACGTTGGGCATCCTGTAACGCGGTGAAAAAACTACACACCGCCTGTGACGTGAGTTCATTAGGCCGCCGGTGAGCTGGGTTCAACCACATACGTGCAGCTTTAACGACTATTCTTGGCACTCGAGGAATAGTGCCAACAGAAATCACCAGTTCTCCTTTCTTCTTGATCAAGCGAATACTCTTTGGTTGACATTCTAAGATCTGCTGAACAACCAACGGGACTCGGAGACGGTTGTCCTTCAACTGTACCCGAATGGGACATGTCGGAATTCCAGGTCTTTCAACGCGTACTAATACCCCCATTGGATAATGGCGATGATAGGATATCCACTTGTAGCCTTCCCCACAAGCGTGTATGAATGTTACTAAGTATTCCGTCATTCCATTACATGACACGTGCTAACAACTGCTTCCGCTTCAAATTTGCTGTATGTATGACCTTTTCCTTCTCGATCAAATGGCAAATCTCGTCCACTAGTCCAACGGCCTTCGTAATGGAGGCGCCCCACAAATCTAGTTGGTTGGTAGGGTCCAGAAAGCGAAGCTCATCAGTGGGACGGTCGATCTTCGCTCGCAGCGCGTCACTGCTGACCAGTTCACACACTTCCTGCTCGACCTCCAGCTTAGGAATGTTGATGACGTCAGATATTCGAGTCAGAGTAACCTTCGTGTAGAATTTGCTGAAGACGAAGATGTTATGCTGCACCACACGTCTGCGCAACGCGTGCTGTCGACTCTCCACTTTAGCCTCCTCCGACAAGACTGCTAGAGATAGCAGTCGTTCGGAGAGAGGCCAGGCGATGACGTTGTCCTCCAGGATGTCATCCAGCAGGCTTCGCACGTGGGGTAATCGCTGGAGGGACTTCTTGTACGTGGTTTTCAGATCCGACAGCACCTTCAGCTGGGCATCATTCTTGTCGCACAACGCGAGGAAGACCACCAGCTCCTCCAAAACACTGTGCAACTCCTCTGGTGCAGCGGTGACGCTCTCGATCTCCAACAGCTTAAGGTAGCACTGACTAGCCTCCCAGTAGGACTTCTCGTGCAGGTAGAACTCAACCATCATCTTGTTGAACCTCAGTTTGATGTCTTGCATCTCCTCGGTGTCAAGGAGCTTGGGACTTATTTTACGAGAGACTATCTGTGCTCTTATCCAATCTTGGTTGAGCATCACAAGCCTTAGCTGCTCCAGCACGAATTCCGCCTGTTCCTTGGCCTCCATACCGTTGAAAGTTTCTACCGGCAAGTCTTGCAGGAGCTGGCAGGCACTAGGTAAGTCGTTGCTGCGCATCTTGGACTCCGCCAAGGAGAGGAGCAGCCGAGCACGGAGCACTTCCAGGTAGATTTTGCCCTCGGAGAGCTCCGTCAATTGTAGGCGTATACGAAACCACAAGGGGCTGTCCTCTTGGGTCTCCACGCTCCATTCTTCGCAGGTCTGCACCATCGACACCACCGCGGCCTTCAGCTGGCCACGCTTCTTTGCGAGCGAATTGAGCAAGTCCAAGCAGTAATCCACGTCCTCTGTGTACTGGCGAGCAAAGAACAGTATCTTAGCACACAGCAGGGCTGTCGATTTAGCATCGCATGCTTGTCTAGCTGTCTTTTCGCAGAGGAAGAGATCGGCCATACTCTCCTCGAACTCAGCTGGTTTCATGACCCTCGTTAGTGCCTTCTGGGCCACTGCGATCGATGCAGCGGCCTCCGTCGAGCAGTCCCGTACCGCCGGCGTGTCCCGAGTTAAATCGTCTCCTCGCTCCGACATATTTGAACTTTAAGGCTGCGAATGTTCACCAAGTGGTAATTAGTCACAGGCTATGGACGACCACGCTAGGATAATTTACGCTCTTGTGGTGTGTAATAAGCAGGTGAGATACGGGTGACCGCATCATAGCCTGCGGCGGAGTTTTTGCCTCTCAGGTCAGAGCACAGCGAGACAGAGTTGCAGCCCCTTATTGCTGCCTGCTATTCCCTGCTTCCCAAACTTGGGGACTCCGAGGAAGTGACCTCCTATGCAAAAGCTGGTCGTACGTTAACCGCTGGCTCCAAGGGGACAGGTCTCGCGATGAACACCGTAGTGGCGGTGACCACGCAGCTGGACGAGGAACGCACCGCCGAATTCGTGCGTGAAGTCCTAAAAGTCTCGAACGAGGACAGACATGACTTGACTCGCCGACTCTACGCTCTAGTGTCGCGGTACAACGGGAACCTCCGACTGTCAGTAGAGAGTCGTGTTCGCAACGTGAGGCTGTGGCGGGTAACACACAGATGGAGACCGACTTGGAGAACGTAACGTCGCTGGTCCAGCAGAACATCGACTCCGTCGTAGATCGCGGTGAGCGCCTTGACCTGCTGCTTCAGCGCAGCTCCGCTTTGCAGGACTCGGCGGTCAGTTTTCGTCACACTACTGTCAAGCTGCGCCAACATGTGTCATGGTACCGTCGCAAGCGCCTTCTGGCGGCAGTCGCGGCTGTCGTCGGCTGCGTAGTCTGGTCTGTGCTGTGCGGTCCTTTTGGACAGGCGTGTTTGCCCCGCGCGACGTGAGTTAATGTTCAGCATCGCAATCACTTTCCTGGTTTCTCGCGACGAATCTCATGTGCTAGTTCGGCAGGCAGTCCTCCCTCGTAGGCCTCGATATAGGTGTTAGGCAAGCTGTAACCATCAGCGGCCACGCAGCTTGTGCTCTGAATGCCAAACAGCGGGATCTTGTTGGCGCAGAGCTTCAGCGTCACCGTCGCGCCTTTCAAGCCTGAGGGGCCCTGGTGCCGCAGGCTGTACTTGTTGACGACGAGGTTGTCGAACAGTCCGTCTCCCGCATGTTCCCCCTTTTCCGTCGGTGACTGGTGAATGCGGTCATATATCATAACCGAGTTTGTCATCTCTGGCGACTCGTAGCTCGCGACGACATAAGTGAACATCACGTGCGTGTTCCAGTCCCACGCCTGCGAGAAGTCGTAGTTAATCTCGTAGAGCGCGTTCGACGATTCAGACGCAAATGGGCGCCTGTCTAACCTGACATTCAAAATGGAATGCATGCGGGCTGAGCCCGTAAACTCTGCTGGGTTAATATTCGCGGTAAGCCAGTTGAAACTCCCCAGCACGAAGAGAACTGAATCTGTCTGTGGTCCGCAACTCACTAGTACTGAAGTAAGACGTGCCGGTGGAGAGGCGACTCCAAGCTGTTTCCATCCCCATAACGGCAAATGAGGGATAATTTCGAGACAATTCATTGATGCATGTATGTTAGACCTGAGGAGCCCTCGAAGATGGCTTGACCCAACGGTAACTCTGCTGCCGCGGGGCTGTCGGTAGTGGTGGGGCTGCCGGTGGTGGGGCTATCGGCAGTGACGGTGCTGGCGGTGGCGACGGCCCGTTGTACCGGATCGGTTGCTGCGGACCAGCGAGAGGGCGCGGTGGCGCGGCGTTGCACAGAGTATCCAGAGGGGGCGGCCGCGCTCCAGACACTCGGTATCCAGCGCTTACCGTTTGGCGTCTGGCCGGGGGTGGCGATTGGATGACGAAATCCATATCCACCTCCTCGTTGGCGATGCGGTGGTATGTGGTTGGACTCACGATAGTGCTTTCGGTTGTCGGCACGTACTCACGGAACTCAAAGGGAACCGGGGAGGGCTCTCGGTAGTAGGCGGTAGCGGTAAAATTGCACAGCGGTTCCTCCTCTTGGGAGCCGCGTTGGAAATCGTACCAGGTTGGGGATGTGGAGTCCGTTGATCTGGCCCACTCCAGCCGTCTCAACGACGCCACCAGGGGGCCTAACAAGCCAATTCGGACGGAACCATCTTCTTTCAACAATTTCATGAGTTTATTTATTTTATGGTGCTGTATATGCCCCCAAGACCTCAGAATTCCAGTCCTCGACTCGCTTACGTGTTCTGACTGGTGCCTGGTGCCAGGCTGACCCAGTACAGTGTACGTCATTGATGCATGTACAAAATATTCACACGTTGTAGCGCGGCGCTCCAGAGGCCGCAGGCTTCACGAAGGACGGGCCTCCGTGTGCCTGAAACTTGTTTGGAGGTCGTCCGCTGTAGTTGGTTACCGGCGTTGCCTGCAGCCGTCTCGTTTTGGCCTGGGGAGCAGTTCTTGTCCAGTCTTGTCTGTCGAGTGCATCTTGGGCGTTTGGAGAAGAGCGATCGCCAGTCGAACCCCTGTGGAAGGAATCCGGAGACGTCGCAGCGTAGCGGGAATACGTGTCTGCAGTGACCAAATTGTCAGAGGTTCGAGGAATGACGCTCGCTAGAGGTGTCGGGGACCGTCTTGCATCAGGCATCGTATCGCTGCCGAAATAGGCAGGGCTCCCACAGTCAGTCGAACGAGCTAGCCACTCCTCCGGAGATCCGCTGTACATGTCTGATATGATGCCTCCAGGTGAGAGGCAGGCCAGCGATAGCGCGGCTAGCGGCTTCGTTCTATTGGGTGGCGAAACTTTCATTGAAATCAAAAAAAGGAATCCTGCTGGCAGGATATTGAAGTGCAGATTCGGAAAGAACAAGAATCTTCGAAACGGGATTTAGACAACGAACCCAAGAGACAAAGCGAATCTAATTGTATCCCAGGGAAATACAAACCTACGATAGTCTACGAACCCAACAGATGCGTGAACCTATGCCTAAGAGTCCGAACCCCAGAGATGTGCGAACCTAAGGGTACGAAGCCAGAGATGTGCGAACCTTCGTCTAAGGTTCCAATCATATCAGATTTTTGGGCAGTGGTGAAGATGCTACTGGTTTGGTTCAGAAAAGCGCGTATGGTGCATGTACGAGGGGAAAGTGTAACCCCACAATAGATAACACAAAATGCGTCGTATATTGCAAAATGAAGGGTCGCTTCGTAAAAACGAGGCTCTGTCCGCACATCGTTAATGGAGGTCGCTGCATGCACTCAAAGTGCTCCTATGCGCACGGGTCCCACGAAATTCGCGACCGGCCACATTTAGTCAAGACGAAACTCTGCCCTGATGTGGTCAATGGCAGAGTGTGTACACGCCCTGACTGTAATTACGCACACGCTGAAGAGGAACTGAATACCACTTCGACCGAAAGACTAGAAAACTACAAGACGATCCTCTGTTTTTTCCACACCAACCACCAGAGTGGTGATGGCCCGGCTTGCAAGTATGGGTCACGCTGTAGGTTCGCTCATGGCGAAGATGAACTTCGACGTTCCCCAAATGGTCTGAATGGATCTCTATGGGAACGGGTGAAGCGTTGTGACACCCCTGATACCGCCACTCGCCGTGCAGAGGATGGCAGCTCTTCCTCCAGTATGAGCTTCTCGTCGAATGATAGAATCTCATTGGCCGACGCTATTTTTGCAGCCAAGTTCGTTGGATGCGGGCAGTTCGATGAGCCGTTATCTACACGTTCCGTTCTACGCAATTCGGACTGCCCGAACAACCGAGTCCGTTGCGGACATTACGATGAGCCTTCCTCCAGACCCTTCCACACACCCGTTATGCGCAGTTGCAACTGCTCAAACAACCGAGACCGATATTACGCCTCCGACTTCGACAAACGCTTGGAGAACCGCCTTGGTATTATTGAGCCAGGTAACGGTTTTACGCCTAGTTTGTTCGACATCAGCTCGAGCCCGCATTTTGGTACGCCCTCCCGAGCTATTCTGGATGTTTCAGAAGAACTCCAACTGCTGAAGATGAATCTTGCCAAACAGATTTTGGCGAGCGCGTTCAGCTCTTCGCCAGAAGTACCACTATTCCCCCTTTGGAGTGGTGGTCTTTTCTGACATTTCGTATTTTTCGTATTTTTGGTACTGTTAATTCACATGATCCAAGATTCGTGCCGTATTTTCCCTGTGATAAGAGCTTCGTGGTCACTTCACCCAACGCGAGCCTCACACAAGAATTCTCCAACGCGACGCAAGAATTCTCCAACGCGACAATTTAGGCTTTGTGCCCCACAGCGCATAAGAACAAATACACCTTATATTCAAAATGAAGGGTCGCTTCGTGAAGACGAAGCTCTGTCCGCAAATGGCGAGTGGAAATAGTTGCTCGCGTGGTCCAAAGTGCTCCTACGCGCACGGGTCCCACGAAATTCGCGATCGACCACATTTAGTCAAGACGAAACTCTGCCCTGATGTGGTCAATGGCAGAGTGTGTACACGCCCTGACTGTAATTACGCACACGCTGAAGAGGAACTGAATACCACTCCGACCGAAAGACTAGAAAACTACAAGACGATCCTCTGTTATTTCCACACCAACCACCAGAGTGGTGATGGCCCGGCTTGCAAGTATGGGTCACGCTGTAGATTCGCTCATGGCGAAGATGAACTTCGACGTTCCCCAAATGGTCTGAATGGATCTCTATGGGAACGGGTGAAGCGCTGTGATACAACTGATACCGCCACTCGCCATGTAGGGGATGATAGCTCTTCCCTCAGTATGAGCTTCTCCTCGAATGATAGAATTTCATTGGCCGACGCCATTATTGCATCCAAGTTTGTTGGATGTGGGCATTCCAATGAGTCCGAGGACTTCCTTCGCAATTCCATGGATGAACCGGCGACGCGGTCATATTTTTCGTTTAGACCTCTTCAAATGGGGTCGGATCGACACGCGTCCCGCCAAAGGATTGCGACGCGGCGGTCTCTTAGCTCGGACTTTGACAACTGCATTGAGAACCGATTTGGCGTTATTGAGTCAAGAAAAGGTTTTACACCGTGCGCAAGAAGTGAGTTGACGCATTACTCTCGCATGCGGACGCCTGATGCCTTCGACACGTTGGTGCCAAGGCCCAATTTGGGAGAAACCCCCCACAACTGCGTCTCCGAACAACTCGAACTTATGAAGATGGAGCTCACGAAGCAAGCCCTTCGCAGTTTAGAGTCGGAAGGCCCTACTGTTGTACCTCTTCTGTCTCACTGGGATCCTTTCTGTTTCTGAAGGAGATGCCAAGTGTGAGACAGAAGACCGTGAATACACTTTTTTGTTTTGTTTCTTGGACATGTTTTGTTATTACTTTCTTATTTGAGTAATTCCGCTACCTAACCCCAAACGCAGTCATTGAAAGATTCGTCGAATGACATCTGACGAGAATCTTAGCAGGACCTCTCAAAACGTCGTAAAAAAAGGAGCTGTCAAAAATGGCTGTAACCCACCCACATCATTCCAAAATATTCACAAAGCCCTCTTCTCTGAATAATCCTGCCGACTGAAACTCTCCAGCCACCTCAAAGGAGAACCGAGACGGGGCGCTGGGCAACCACGCAGTGAACGCACCAAGCCAGTCGCAGTAACCCATTTCCTCGGAGACGGAAGTCTGGTCATCTCGGTAAACCGTTAGTCTGCAGCTCCGCGCTCTGAATTTCTTGCATGCGGAACACGATGGTAGGAGTGACCGTACAACGGCAGCGTTGTGCTTGCTGGCAGCGGAGCCCCCCAAGGTTGCTCTATACTCGTTGAACGTCTCAGCCGTGAGTGCTCGTTTCATATGTTCGCACACTGGTAACGCTACCAGAAAATAGCCCTTCAAGGAATGCAGAAGCAGCCGACGCCAGCGCAGACCTCGCCACCATGATTGAATGCGGGCGGCAGCTTGGCGTCTGCAGGTCGACACGTATTGCACCATCTGACGTTTCACCCGCTCGTCGACGCAGCGGATGGAGCGCCACCACGTCTGTAGTCTCACAACAGGTTCAACTCCCATTTTGCTCAATATAAGAGGTGCAGCAACCATCAGTTCATTTTTTCTTTTTCCCAATTCAGAGATCATACGAAATCACCAACCATCGCTGTCATCGTCGGCACCACGCCCCTTAGTTTGGTAGGAAGGCGCCACAGGTCGTCTAGAAAAGCCAGCTCCTGTGGAGGAATTGTTATTGAAGTCGCTCCGTCCTTGTCGCACGTCTCGAGCCCCGAAAAAAGTATGGCGACTACTACTGCCGCGGCCTGCGGCGCCTCGCATGGGCCGACCACCGCCACGGGCGGAAGTGCAATCCTTCACCATCTCCATGAACCATGAAGGCACCTGCTGGTGGCTCTCGTGAAGGATTGTCAGTAGGTCCCGTAGAATGGGTTTGTTGTGCATGCTCACGAATGAGCTTGCCAGACCTTCCTTTCCGGCACGCCCTGTCCTGCCAATACGGTGTACGTAGTCCTCAATGTTATTGGGTAGGTCGCAGTTCACCACGTGGTTCACATTGGAAATGTCCAGCCCTCGAGCGGCAACATCTGTAGCAACCATCACAGGGTAGGCGCCATTCCGGAAGTACTCGAGTGCAGCCTCACGCTCGCGTTGGTTCTTGTCACCGTGGATGCTAACAGCACGGATTTGCTTTCCCAGAAGGAATTTCTCAATCATAGCCGCCTTTCGTTTGGTTTCCACGAAGATTAGCATGAGTCCGCCGGTTGTCGTAGCGGCGATCAACTCCAGCAGTTTTCGTGGCTTGTCGTCTTCGAGCCGGGTTTGAATCAGGTGCTGCTTAATGAACTCTGAGGTGCTGCCGATTCTTCCTACAGTGAGGAACAGGTAGTTATTCATAAAGTTCTTCGCCAGCTCCTGGATCTCAGTGGGAAATGTAGCCGAGAACATGACGGTTTGGCGGTCCTTGCACATGTCCGCGTGACGCACGATTTCCTTGATCTGGGGAGTGAAACCCATATCAAGCATGCGATCCGCCTCATCAAGGACAAGATATCGGCAGCTTTGCAGTCGGATTTTACGGCCGTGGAGAAGGCCGATGAGACGGCCAGGAGTCGCGACCAGGATGTCGCATCCTGCTTCCATTATTCGCTGCTGCTGGCCTATATCGGCACCCCCGTTCACGACGCAGCACTTTATGCCCGTGTGATATGCGAACTTCTGTGCCTCGGTTAGAATTTGCTTGGCCAACTCCCGAATAGGGGAAAGTATCAGAGCAACAGGTGCAGGTTGGAAAGAGTCCAGTGTGGGGGGAGGGCCGGATTTAACCATGAGTGTGATTATGGGCCAGAGGAAAGCAGCAGTCTTACCACTTCCTGTCTGGGCACATGCCATCAAGTTGCGTTTAGCTAACACTGACGGAATGGCGTACTTCTGAACAGGGGTCGGCTTGGAGTACTTCATCCTTCCAATGTTCTCCAACAACTGAGGCGGCAACGAAGATACGGAACCAAAGAATGATGATACGGGTTCGATACTTTCGGCGTCGTCTCCTGTCATACTAACGGGAATGTCATCGTAGGAATCGAAATTCAACCCTACATCCGCTGCGCCAAATTCCACATGCGGCTCATGCACGCCATAGCGCCCTCGTGAGCTACGGCCATCACGGTTGTGCCAGGTGCGACCGGTGAGGTTGGCGGACGGCTCCTTCAAATCCCTGCCGGATTTGACGCCGCGTCTGAAAGGAGGAACCCAGACTGAAGACTTGGTTTCCTGGGCTGGCTTGTCAGTGACTGGAGTGGGTTCTTGGGAATCGTTCATACTGAAATGCAGAATTGAGGTTTCTGATTTCGAAACGCAGGTCTCATGCCGTCTGAGTGTCTGCGTCGGACTGGTGACGCTTTAACGTTGGGCATGTCGCAGCCTCTTAGCTGGCTGGTCCGCTGTTGGTGCATAGGAATAGTTTTTGACATTCACTTATGTTTTACAACTCGGACTCCACTGCGAGATTGGACACGCGGGGCAGTATGCCTTCCAGCACGTGGCCGCGCCCGGCGTCGTAGATGTTACGAGTGTCGTAGCGGTTCATGGCGGCTACAGGCATGCCATCAACGCCGAGGAGGCGCTTCTCCGCAGTAGTCAGCTTGCGTGCCTTGGGCTTTCCGAAGCCGAAGAACCCCTTCTTTGGTCCGCCGTGTTCTTGACGCTCCAGGTATGCTTCCAGCACCTGTGTGTTAAACACCGCATCAGCGGGCACGGGCTGCTCGATGGCCGCTTCGATGGGTATGACCATGGGCACCTCCTTGTAGATGGGGATGAGCTGAGGGCAGATGAATTCCTGCACGACATGTACCTCCACAGGGACAGGGACGTTTCGATGAATCAATCGCTCAATCGGCGCCGCTGTGTAGTGCGTCACAGGGATCTCGACTGGCTTGGGGACATGTTTGTACTGCGGCTTGGCGTCCGATACGGCCTCGCGGTATACAGGCTGTCCGTGCTCGTCCATGTCGATCACGTAACTCGTCTCGGATCTTCCGAAGGAAGACCCCGAAATCCCGCCTGCGATTTCCGAGGGAAATTCGCCTTCATCCACTTCGCCACCGTGTTCAGTGTGTGGTGACGGCCCTCCTCGAGTACCACCACTGCCAGTCCGGCCAGCCGAACTAGGAGGAGGTGCGCCAGGGCCTCGCCGAGAGCCCGGAGTACCACGAGATGCGGGAGTTCCACGAGAGCCACGAGACCCTGGAGGTCCCCGAGATCCTGGAGTACCGCCAGAAGCGCCCTTGCTGAAGGCGGTTTCGGGCGAGCTCCCCGACAGCGGCGCTGGCTGCTGAGGCTGCTGCCAGTGGCCTTGTGGAATCATGCGCTCATACTCCTCACGAGGCACTTCCACAATGCGCTCCTCCACTCGACGCTTCGGAATCGGTATGATTCGTTCTTGGATGATTACAACTGGCTTCTCAACCACCTTCTCCTGAGAGATCCACTGCGGAATCTCTACGATCTTTTCCACAACTTGTACCTCGGGCACCTCAATGATGACTTCCTCCTGGACTTCCTTCGGAATTTGGATCACGCGCTCCACAACGTTCACTTTCGGCATAGGAACCTCCTTCTCCACCTTGATGGGGCTTGGAACCTCTTCAATGCGTTCTACCAACTGTCGATGCGAGACTTCGATGACCTTCTCGTTGATTTCCGTCCGGTACACCTCAATATCGACTGTGCGCCTAATGGGCTCGACATCGATCCTCTCAATTTCTTCGAGACCGGGTCCGACGGGCTGTATTGATGCCGAACCCAATGGCTTACCTGTGGCTTAGAAAAGCGTTTCTGCGACATTTCGAAGGTGCAGAGTGCCAATTGCGAAATGTGCTCCAGATTTGCCTGCTTAGAACACGTCAGTATTATTTATCATCGGAAAAACACTGAGTGTGGTGGAACGTTGCGAACACGGATTCATTCAAATGTTAGACTTCAGAAGGGGCCTTGCACGTCATGGTGAAGCCGTGAATCTGGATGAGCCACTCCCGCGCCCTCACCTCGCTTGCCAGCTCAGGAGCTAGACACTTGTTCACCATGCGCTGTCTGCTCAAAAGTCTTTGACCCTCGAACTTGCCGCTCACAATCTCGAGAGCGAACATTGCGCCGCAACCCGGACTGAGTACTGAACCCCTTGCAGTCCCACTTGGAGTTGTCCCGCAGGACCATATGTGAAGGGCTGAACTCTTCCTGCAGCTTATTCTCAACTCGCTCGCACAACGACATAATTTGCATTTCTACTACGTGACTATGCACCTCTGCTCATGGTTTGGAGTGCTCCGCGCCGCCCACCCCCTTTGCATTCTGTTTGAAAGGCGTCTTAATTGCAAATTTCGATGCAGGGCATGCAAGGGTTACCTCAGGGCATGCAAATCGCTCTGGATGATAACGGACAACCGTTTATCCTGCTTCGCGACCAGCAGGAGCGCAAGCGTCTGAGCGGCCTAGATGCTCACAAGGCGAACATCCAAGCGGCCCGTCAGGTAGCTGACCCACTCCGGACTTCATTCGGCCCCAAGGGCATGGACAAGATCATCGTAGGCCCGGACGGCGAGCTCACCATCACCAACGACGGCGCGACGATACTTGAGAAGATGGACGTTGGTCATCCGTGTGCCAAGCTACTTGTCGACCTGTCCCAGAGCCAGGATAACGAGATCGGAGACGGAACTACTGGTGTAGTTATCTTCGCTGGCGCGCTCTTGAGGGAGGCGCAGCAGTTGCTCGACAAGGGGTTGCACCCGCTGAAGGTGATCGACGGTTACGACGTTGCCTGTAAGGCCGCCCTGGACGCGTTGCCCGCTCTCGCCGTGGAGATTGATATCGAGGCCAACAGCAATGAGGCGTTGCTGAAGGCCGCTGAGACCTCTTTGGGATCTAAGGTGGTGCATTCCCAGAAGTCGGAACTGGCCCGCATGTGTGTCGACGCTGTGCTGGCTGTTGCTGATCTGGACAGGCGTGACGTGGACTTCGAGCTTATCAAGGTGGAATCTAAGGCTGGAGGCCGCTTGGACGAGTCCGAGTTAGTCCACGGCATTGTGCTTGACAAGGATTTCGCCCATAATCAGATGAAGAAGGAAGTCATCGACGCTAAGATCGCCATTCTCACCTGCGCGTTCGAACCACCCAAGCCCAAGACCAAGCACAAGGTCAACCTGCGCTCTGCAGAGGATTACAAAGCCCTGCAGCAGGCAGAGTCCGACTACTTCGCAGATATGGTTCAGAGGATCAAGGCCTCTGGAGCCAACGTGGTCATGTGCCAATGGGGATTTGACGACGAGATGACTCACCTCCTGTTCCATCACGGCATCTGCGCTGTGAGATGGGTTGGAGGCGTCGAGATCGAGCTGCTGGCCTTGGCCACCGGTGCCCGAATCGTCCCCCGATTCGAGGAGCTGACTTCTGAGAAGCTGGGACACGCTGGCCGTGTCCGCGAGGTCACATCCGGTACTGAAGGCGACACCGTCGTCATCATTGACGGTTGCCCGGAGACGAAAGCGGTGTCGTTGGTGCTACGTGGGGGTACGCGTGCTGTCTGTGCAGAAGCGAAGCGATCGGTACACGACGCTCTCTGCGCCGTGCGCAATTTGGTCACTGATCGGCGTATCGTCCCTGGTGGAGGAGCCTCTGAGATCGCGTGCTCCAACGCGGTGGAACGGACTGCGACCGAGACACGAACGGTGGAGCACTACGCCGTCCGCGCCTACGCTAACGCACTGGCTTCCTTACCCGAGGCCCTAGCAGACAACTCCGGTCTCGACGCCATTGCTGTTGTCGCTGAGCTGAAGACGCACCACCTTGAAGGGCGCAACACCGCCTACGGTGTGGACTGCATGCATGATGGCATCGGAGACATGAAGGCTGCTGGAGTGTACGAGTCATACATCTCGAAGACCAACCAGTTGGCGCTCGCAACCCAAGTAGTTAAAATGATTCTGAAGATTGATGATGTTATTGAAGACAACACCAGTGTGTGACCGTCGTCTTGTTTCTGCGCAAACCCAAAATACGCCCCTCATACACTGACTGAGCCCACACTCGATCTCATGACGGGCGAAAATTTCAAATTCTAAAGTACTCAATGTCTCCTAAGAATCCCGTGGTTTTCTGGGCTCAGACGAAGGCTGAGCTCTTCGTTAGTGTCGACGTGGTCGACTCGTCCGACGTGAAGGTTGACCTTCAGGAATCGAAGATCGTCTTTTCGTGCAAGCATAATGACGATGAGTTCCAGTTCGAACTCGACCTTTTCAAGCCTCTCAAAGTTGAGGAGTGCAAGCAGTCAGTGGACAGGCACGTGCAGTTCAAGCTCGTCAAGCAGGAGGAAGAGAGATGGCCTAGATTGGCTGCCGATAAGACCAGGCGTAGCTGGTTGAAGGTCGACTGGAACCGCTGGATCGACACAGACGACGAGGAGGCTGGTGGCGCCGACGCTGGCTTCGGTGATGACATGGACTTCGCCTCGATGATGGGCGGCATGGGCGGCATGGGCGGCATGGGCGGCATGGGCGGCATGGGCGGCATGGGTGGCATGGGTGG
>NW_027178750.1:0-30561 GCF_019968985.1 Porospora cf. gigantea B | reverse complement strand
CGAGACGGGTCATTCCCGTGAATAAATAATTGTTAGGAAAATTGCATGCATCACTCGTCGTCAGCCCACGATCTAGCACAACGCACCGCGCGTCGCCAACCGTTCTGCAGGTCGCTGCGTCGCTTAGCGGTTATGGTGGGGACGTACGCAGTGAACTCAGGCGTACCTCGGTTTGGGTTCCATTTCAACGTCTTCGCCGCCAGAGCAGCTGCTCCCTGAGCCGCAATGGACGCTCCACGACGGTGGATGATCTTTGCGTTTAAGATATCTGCCTGAAAACGTAGAAGCACAGCACTCTCCTCTTCGATACAGTCGACGGCGATTTCGGACAGAGGAAGCCCAGTGTCCGCTCTCAGGGCGTCGACGACGTCCATTGTCTGGAATGCGATGCCCTCAAGAGTCGCGCGGGCCACATGGGCTCGGTTTGACCCGCGCGTCAGTCCCACAACGGTGCCTCGCGCCTGCGACACCCAGTGAGGTGCTCCCATGCCAGAGAGGGCGGGGACGACGTAGACGCCCTCTGCTGACTCCACCGTGGCAGCCACCTCATACACCTCTTCCTCAGACTGCACGATTCCTAATCCTTCTTTGAGCCACTGAACGGCGCCTCCTGCCGTTAGGACGATGCCTTCCAGCCCGTAGCATGGGCCGCCGTCGGCGTCGCAGACTATGGTGGTCAGCAGGCCGTGGGTAGAGTGAACCGCGTCCTTCCCAGTGTTCATCAGCAGGAAGCTGCCACGCGAGAATGTGTTCTTCAGCTGTCCGGGCTGCGTGCACTCGTGACCAAAGAGCGCAGCCTGCTGGTCCCCTACGACGGAGGCGATAGGAACCAAGCCGCCTGCGCCCCCGAGGTTTGCGTGGCCAAACACGGAGGCCGAGGCGTGTATGCTCGGGAGCATACCCCGGGGAACGCCCAGCGCCGCGAGCACATGGTCGTCCCATGTCATGTCGTGGATGTTCAGCATCATCGTCCGACTTGCGTTGGTGAAGTCCGTGGCGTGGACCTGCCCGTCCGTCAGTTTCCACAGTAGCCAGGTGTCCACTGTTCCGAACAGTAGCTGCCCCAGGTCCGCGCGATGCCGAGCCCCCTCCACGGCGTCCAGTAAGGCGGCTAGTTTGGGGCCTGGGAAGTGAGGGTCCAGACGGAGACCGGTGGTATCGCGGACATGCCCGCCGAGGGTCGGCTGGAGACGGTCACAGACCTCTACGGCGCGCATGCACTCCCAGGTAATGGCGTTGTGGATGGGGCGTCCGTTGGACCGGTCCCAGACCACGAATGTCTCTCTCTGGTTGGTGATTGCCAGTCCAAAAATCGCTTCGGTCTTGACATTTGATCGCGCCAAAACCTCAGCCATCGTCGCCCTAGTGGACGCCCAGAGCTCCATTGCGTCGACCTCCACCCACCCTGGCTGAGGATATATCTGCGTCACCTCTCGCTCCGCGCACGCAATCTGGTGGAGGTCGCCGTCGAACAGCAAAGCCTTCGAAGACTTAGATGTTTGCGCCAAACACAGGGTGAACATGAACTCTGTAATTCCGTATGGAGAACCTCCCGCCATCGTGGTTCGAGAGGCTGCTGCACTTCTGCGATCTGCCTGCTCCGACTCACAGCGGCTGGTTCTTGCCTGAGACCGGCGAGTGCGTCGGGAAGTGCTACCTGAGAAAAACCGAGGCCTGCCACATGCGCCGCAAGTTGCTCCTGTTGAGCAGGCGCATGGGGTCGGTCTGTGCGGAGCTGCCGTGCCTGAAAGTGCGGCACTTCCCGCTGACGTCCTTCCCAACGGCGAACCTCCACAAGATCCGCGCCTTGCGGTTCCCCTTGGGGCCTGCGAATCTGGTTGAGACACAACTTCAACCTGAGTGCGTCATCATCGACCAGGCTTCCTTCATCCACCTCCGTGGACAAGCTTGGGTCTCTGAGCGCGTTGACCTTCGATGTCTCAAGGAGTTAACGTTCGACGACAACGCCGACGTGGCGTGCGAAGATTGGCCGCCTGCGCTCCGAGCTCTCACGTTTGGTAAGCTCTTCAACCGGCCACTAAATATCGGCCTTGCCGGGATCAGCCGTCTTTCTTTGGGCTTCCGATTTAACCAGCCTCTAGCATCGCAATTGCCGGAGACGCTCACGTTCCTGAAAATAGTGGGCGACTTCGACCAGCCTCTCGGCCAGCTACCTCGGGGGCTTCGAACCTTGATCATCGGGGGCGAGTTCAACCAGAATATTGCACCTGGTGACCTGCCAGATTGTCTCGCCGTTCTTCGCCTTCTGACTCCGAAGCTGACTCCTGCAATTCAGGCGGAGGCCTTGCCATGCGCGCTTATTCGCCTTCAACTGCACGGCGACAATCCTCTTCCTCGCCTCCCGTCGGACATTGAGACCTTGGTGCTCGACCATCGGTTCAATTTTCCCATCGCTCCTGGTTACTTGCCGAACTCGCTACGAAGTCTGGTGCTTCCTCAACACTACGCCCGCCCTCTTCGCGAGATTAACCTGCCTGACTCCCTCGCCAAACTGACGTTCGTCGAGTACAACGTCCCTTTGACGCCTGGAGACCTTCCTCCGGGATTAAGGTACCTAGACCTTGGCGAGAGGTATTCCTACGAGATGTTACCGGGCGTGCTTCCGCTGTCTCTCGAGATTTTGAAGGTGAGTCCCGAATACAACACACCCTTGGCCCCTGGCACCCTCCCAGAAAGCCTCCAGCGACTTGAATTCAAGAGCTACAACCTGAGAAACATCCCACCAGGTACGCTTCCCTCGCAATGTCGTGCGTTTTTCCCACGTGATTTGATGTGATTCGTGGAAACAGGTCGCGACTTTTCAATCACACATGATCGAAGTGTTGGAGCGAACCTCTGGGTTTAGATCGCGGATCAAGAGCGCGTTCCGACGCAACCGAGCAAGTCACTCCAGAGAGGCCACGTGGAACACACTGACGTCCCGAGATCCTCAGGTGGTGGTCTCGCAATCCGAGGTAAGGGGCCTGGGTCCGCAGCACGCAGCTGGTGAACTTCCTGAAGACCGTGGACTACCAGTTTATCGAGGAATGCGTTGATAAAGCCGTCACCAGAGTTTTCTTGGGTGATGAGGCAGTCGAAAACGCCCAACCAGACCTGTCGGCAAACTACACAGGCGCCGCAACCAACTATGAGAACGTAGAGCAGGCGCTGCTAGATGGGTTGGAGACGTCCCACGATTCCGAGCCAAGCTTTTCGTCCACGTGCAAAACAGAAGAGCCGGAACTCCGCAGCACTGTCGACGCGCTAGTCCACGAGGTTTGGTACATAAAACAGTGCCTAAGAGAAAAGGGCTTGCTCAGCCCACAGAGTCCGAGCCGAGACGGTTGGAGCGGCTCTGACTGGTCTTGCAGTGTGGAAGGCGACTGCGCCGTACTCTAGTCGAAGCATCGCACGTTCTGTGACGGGCAGCGGATCTCGTTACGGAGAGCCTGATGTAAAGACTCACTGTTGGCAGCCATGAATGAACGGTCGCCTAAGTCGCCAAGCGGTGCACCATCGATGTACGTGACGACTCCGCCGGCTTCCGACACGAGCAGTGATCCGGCAGCTATGTCCCATTCTTTGTTACCCATCTCGAGGGCGGCGTCCAGCCGTCCGCACGCGACCCACGCCAACTCCAAGGCGGAGGCGCCAAGACGACGTACATCACGACAACGCCGTATCAATGTGTACGCGTTGTGTTTGACGATTTCATCCAGTTCGCTGATAAGCTTCGTGTGCTCAGCCGAAAGACCTTGAAGTTTAAGCAGACCGGCGCAGAATCCCGTGGCCACGCACGCTCGTTCCAGGTCGCATGCGGTTGACACGCGAATTGCCTGCCCGTTAAGCGTCGCTCCCTCCCCTCGACTCGCTGCGAAGGTCTCACCCATCATAGGCGCATGCACTACCCCATGCTGTATCTGGCCGCCATCGGCGAAAGCCACGGACACGCAGAAGGTGGGCATGCCGTACACGAAATTCATGGTGCCGTCTATTGGGTCGATGATCCACGTAGGCTGCGATCCCAGTCTATGGCTGTGGTCGCTCTCCTCGCAGATGAATTGGTGCGACGGGAACTGCTTCTTTATGCGGTCCTTCAAGTGGTTCTCCACCTCAACGTCGACCTGAGTGAGCAGATCAGACGCGTTCAGCTTTTCGGAGACCTGCAAGTCACCCCGCAGGGCAGCGTGAGCGATAGCGCCTGCCTCAACCGCGATTACCCTGACAAACTCCAACGGGACCATCTGAAATACCAATTATGGGCCGAAGGGCGAGAGGACGCGGGAGAGGCAGCCACGGTAGAGGTGGCCACCGCGGCCACCGCGGTGGCCAGCAGGATAGCCTGCCAAAGAATATTTTCGAACTCAGTGAGCTCGCGAAGAGGCCATATGAGTGGGGTCACACGGCAAGGCGAACGCAGAATTGATCGGAAATGCTGCTTGGAACTCGCACAGAAGTTCGTGTTTCCGGACTCAATTTTGAGCAATGCCTGCGATCGGTGCAAAGCATCCGACTCTCTCTGCATGTGCGTAGGCCTGTACTCGGGGTTCAAAGGCGGCGGGGGCGAAATTGAGCTGGCGCCGGAGGCGCGTACCACATACAACGATCTGATGACTCTTTGCTCTTCCCTAGACGTCTTTGATTTGAATGAGTGGGACAACCATACTCGATCCATGTGGGATGCCTCTCAGGTGACTCAGGTGATGAAGACCTTGAATCATCCGCCAGAAATGCCAACAGTGAGTTTGGCAGTGCCGCCCCACGCAGAATGCATTCTTGAAGATGTATGAGATGCTCATGAGCGAGCCGATAATTCCGGAGAGGTGCTACGAAGATCTGAAGCTGACTACGCTGCATCTTTGCGAGTTGCCAGGCGCCTTTGTTACCGCGTTCAACCACTATTTGAAGGTCGGCACTCGAAGGTCTACAATGCTTGAGAACTTCGACAACGAGGAGGCCCCTGGCAGTCGTATCACTCAGTGGCGATGGTATGCGACGAGCTTGAATCCTCACTTCGAGGGTAGTGATCCCACCGTCTTCCTCAGCAACGACACTCTCTCCAACCACACCTTCGACTCGTGGATGTGGGGGCCTGACGACTCCGGAGACATCCTGAAGGACCCCGTGCAGCAGAAGATTCGGGGACTGGAGGTCAAGTGCGATGTTATCACGGCTGATGGGTCTTTTTGCGTCCAGCATGACCCAGCCCAACAAGAGAAAATGGTGCTACCATTACAAATTGCGGAGACAGTAGTGGCGTTGTCCATGTTGAAGGACGGCGGCACTTTCGTTCTAAAGGTGTACACGTTTTTCACTGAGCAAGCAATACAGCTAATGGCCCTAATGTCGGCGCACTTTGAGACCATCCGTGTTGTGAAACCGAAGACGAGTAAACCGGGCAACGCCGAGCGCTACCTCATTGGGCTGAATTTCTCTCGACAGAGCAAGATGCTTCCGCTGTACCTTGGGAAGGCGCGTTTCTCTAACCAGCCTCCCCAGCGGGGACTGCTCTTTCCGCGAACATGGGTGCCGGCGGAGTTCCGCGCTGCTGTGTTGGCGATGAATGAGACCTTCGTTGGATTCCAGCGGGAAACAATCCAGATGAACATCAACGCCATGGAGGTCATTCAGCGCGGAGGCCGCGCCCAGTCTCGAGACTCCTACGAAAACCCTAGACGGAAGCGTGAAGATGCGGGCAAGTTCATTGCTCAGCTTAAGTTAGGGGATATCCGCGAGGACCAACTGTTGGTGCACAGGTCCTACTACACCACGGCCGTTCCCAAGAATCCTCCGGCCATGAACGATCTGGAGACCAGACGCCGGTTGCACCAGCAAGTTCTTGACCTTACTAGGGAGCGGAGGGAGGTCTTCCATAAGTTCCCTGGAGGCCGCGTGTTCCTGCTGGAGCTGATGCCGACCAGCGACGAGCCAGAGTTGCGGAGTGTGCGCCTGAACATCCGACCCATGACGCTGTTCATGGGCGCCGAGAATGACTCTAAGCTGCGATCGCTGAAGGGTCACCGTGGGCAGCCGAACTCCACCCTCCGTGTGGGTCCCTACAGCTTCAAGAACAGTATCTTTGTAGGCGACGCCATTCTCTCCCGGATCACTAGCCTGCGCTATCGGGCGAACACTGCTGTAGGCGTGGCGAACGGCCGAGACGCGCTGCATTTCCCCCGCGCCCTGACGTGGCGTGGGGATCAATGCGCAATTCAGCTTCCCCGAGGCCCTGACGTGGACATGTTCCTGGCACTGTGGCAGTTGCAGCGCCAGGACTCAAAGATGACGCGTGTGACTAGCCAGGAGTTGACTAAGGGAATACAGTCGATCCACGAAAAATATACAGTGTCATTTGAGGTTTCCTCTGATCCAGGATTCGGATTGAGTCACTTTCTGGAGACTAAGTTGGGAAAGGCTACCTGCCGGGTGTTTGTGCCCCCACCTCCTATCAAAGGTACACAGAACGACCAAGGCATTGCCAGGCCGTCCGTTAACAGACCGGGCCCCTTCTACTTCAAACTCGACGTCGACGGCCTCAAAGCAGGGTCCTTGAGCAAGTACGCCGCCGCAGTGAAGGGCCTCCCCGTCGACAAACACCGTCAGGAGCAGAACGCCCGGTTCCAGCATCTCTACGGCTCGCTCTGTCACCTCAGCGGCCTGCAGACGGGCAAGGACCCTCCACCAGACGCTGACCATTTCCAGGCGCTCAAGTCGCGTTGGGACAGCAGTCAGGGCTCCGCGTTCTATAACATTGCCAACCTGGCTGTGTGCGATCCTCACGCGGGTGAGCCTATTTTCGTGGAGCCCGTTCAGACTGAGATGGTCTCGTTCTCCAGCCTGTGCCTCGCGCTGACGCTGGCAATCAGGTCTCTCCGTGTAGGTGGAGATCTCATCCTCAGACTCTCGTCCGCCTACTGTCGCCCGGTGAACGGTATTCTGGCCATTCTGGCGCTGGCGTTCGACCGTATATCGATATGTCGCCCTCCCACCACTCCAGACTGGACAGGCGTAAAGTTCGTCCTCTGCTCCCGCCTACATGATCGTGACGTAATGAAGACATTCACTTCGACAATTCTGTGTAGGTTTCCGCGTGCACTCCTCATGCAGTCAAGGACTGGATGAATCATGCTACCGGAAGGACGAAGATGGTGTCGCGAACAGTACACCCCAAACTGTACTGCTATCCACCCTTTCTCTCGTACATCGTGAAGGTCAACAACATTCTCGACAACCAATCCATGACAGACTTCTCCAAACGGGCTGCAAGCGATGCCACGTTCTGTAGGACGGAAGAGGAGGTCGCGGAGGCCGCGGTGAAGCTGCTGCGGCGGCTGCAGCTGCTCAACCTGTTGACGGGCGACGAGTGTGGGGCGGAGTTGATGTCCAACCTCGCTGAACTGGTCCGCAAGGACTGCGATGACGACGACGATGAGGAAGAATTCGTGCCGCAGAGTGAAGGGTGCGGGTGGGGCGAACAGAACGCTGACTTGATACCTGAGCTCTTGAAGCGCGTCTCACCGCAAGAGCAGCTAAACGCTACCAAGAAGCGAAAGCGGAAAGAAATAGAACGTCCAGCGGGAGAGCCGCCAACAGCGCCAGACCCGGACATTGTCCGCGTCCACGTGCTGCACGCGTCCCTCTCCATGCCGATATAGCATGGTCGACATGGTGAAATTGCAAATATTAGTCAGCATGGCTGAAGATGACAGCTCGCCCACAGGTACCGCAGCGCTGGCAGCGATGAGCACAGAGGATTTGGGAGGGAAAATGCCTGTCCGGACTTTTCATCCAGAGAATAAGGCGGAAGGCGCGGAAGGTTTTGGCTTCAGCAGGGTGACCTACAGCAGTAGCTCCTCCTTGACGCTCGAACAGCTTGACGGAATGACGCAGGCGTCTCGAGCGCAGTCCAGGGCCACGTCGGACGTATCTCCTGTTCTAGAGTATACCGCTGATGTACGAGAGCTTAGCCTCCCATCGCTATCTTTGCAACAGGCTTGCTGTGGCCACTGGAGCGGTCCTACGAGCCCATCTGCAACGCGCCCTCCAGATTTCGTTCCAACTCGCGCTTTCAACGCAGATTTCAGACCGCTTTTCAGCAACCATCCCCCTCTCGCCGCCTCGGGATTGCACATGATGTACACCGCCTGTGGAGTCCCTGATGGCCCGCCAGTTGCCCACACGCGCATGGAGCCTTCCGGCACTATAAACTGCATGCTGCCGGAGCGGGAACGTGTAGTTTGGTCCACATTGTCGTCGACCGCGGGCAGTATGCACTACGACCCTGCAACGGAGTCACCACCTGCGATTTACCGGACGGACCCTGTACTGACGTCGATATCTGAAGACCCTCGGTTGAAAGCGCATCGGAGTCGCCCCACCTTCCAACCCATCGAGGTTGATCCCCACCAACGGCTGCGCCTCAGAACCCCGCTAAAGGAAAACGCCCACCCTGTACTTCATCTGTCCCACGAGGAGATCAAACTGAATTCCGTCCCAGAGGACCTGGGTCTGGGTGTCAGGATGTCTTGTAGGGCGGAGTCGCCGGCTGAGGAGGCGCCCGCGGAGGCTGAGGAGGCACCTCGCCAGTCTACGCTCAGCGGAAGCCTCCTAACAAATCTTTCTCCCTCGCCAGGGTCTCTTGCTAAATCTCGAGCGCTGTACGTCAGCAAACGCATTTTCAAGGGCCATTTGAAATCCGACTTCGAGCCGTCAACACAGCCCGTACATGACAAGAGCGCACATCCTCCGCAAACGCAGGCGTCGCAGTACTCGCTGCAAGAAATCCCAGCGTTCCTAAAGAACGATGTGGTTTCGGGGCGACGAATACGCTATACCGCCCCAGTTTTGACACCTGCGGGTGAGGCCGGTGGCCCTGAGGTCTTCCGCGAATTGTCTCCTAGGGTCTCCCACAGACCTTCAGTTGCCGCCGAGAGCCCAGAAGAGAATGTGCCAAACAGACGTATGAGAGCCCAAAAGACCAGCCACCGGAACGCCCGATGTAGCCGGAGACCGTCGCTTCGGAGTTCACCCAAGGTGCACGAGTCGACAAGGATCGAGCAGCCGGGGACTCTCACGGCATCGTCGCGCCAGAGACCGTCACTTCGGAGTTCGCCCAAGGTGCACGAGTTGACGAAGAGCGAGCAGCCGGGGACTCTTACGGCGTCGTCGCGAGAGTACGTGACAACGCAGAGGATCAGCAGGCAGTTTGGGGATTCGCCAGCGAGGTCGACACTCCCAAACCTCGCGGAAGGCGCTCCAATTACCTCTCTCAGCGCGCGGGTCAGCCTACGAAGTCCCTCTCCCAGACTCGAGCAGCCCTCCATCGGTAAGTTGAGCGGGAATCCCCTTTTCGCTGTGTTCAATGAGTAATTCGTGAATACAATCAAAAGTACAATGTCTGCGTATGGGCAACGGGCCACCATCTTCGCCATCGTCCTGGTGAACGCAGTATCCGGCATGGGTCTCAACCTCACAGGTAAGCTTATGAACCGTCAAATCGTCGACCCGTGCCCCGCCGCCGACCCTTCCTGCCAAGACGTCCACTTCCGAGCGCCGTGGTTCCAGTGCTTCGTAATGTACCTGGGGCAGCTGTTCGTCGCATGCATCTGGTGGTTAGACCAATGCCTTGTGCAGAAGAAGGTGCTAATCAATCGCAAGTTTCAAGGCGGCCACCTGGACGTGAAGTCCGACGAGTCATTTCTGAAGGCCCAGTCTCCTATCCTACCTTGGGCTGTGCCTGCGTGCCTTAACGTGGTCGCACGTGCCTGCTACAACTATGGGACGTTGTTGACTTTCGCGTCCACTGTTGACATGCTGAGGAATTGCACCGTCATCTGTACCGCGTTCATTTCGCTGCTAATCATTCGCCGGGCCCTTAGAGCGTTCCACTGGATAGGAGTATTGGTGCTCACCGCTGGCCTACTGCTGTCGTCGCTTTTCGCACTCATGAACCCCGACAGTGGCAGCACGGAGTTGGGCCAGTATAGCTGGGTTGGAGTCATGCTCAGCATTATTGGAACCCTCTTTACTTCGTTACGTTTCCTTTTTGAGGAGCGCATTTTCAACAAATACTACGCTTCTGCCTTCCTAGGTATGGCGTACCAAGCCTTGATGGGCATAACCGTTACTGGCGTCATCATGGTCGTTGGCGAGCTCAGTGGGTTCGAGCGAACCAGCCAAACTCTGACGTGGATGGCAGGTAATAACACGTTGATCGTGTCAGCTGTTTTCTATGCATTGGCCACGGGCTTGACATTGGTGTCTGGCATGCTCCTCTCGAAGATGGTCTCTGCTGTCTTCCGCACTGTCACAAACACATGGAGAACGGTTGTGACGTGGATAACGGAGCTGATCTTGGGCTGGAACGAATTTGATGCACTGAATATGATGGCCCTCGGCGTCCTCATACTCGGTTCCCTCACTTATACCAACCTCTTCAAACTGCACGTGTGGTTCGGCTGGATCTGGTGGGTCAAGCCTATTGTGTGCTGCAAGTACCTTGAGATCGTCCCTATGGCCAACGTAGAGGACGAACAGGACACGTCTTTGTCGATCACTGCAAGCTCAGAACTCTCCGTATCGTCTTCGAGTGTGGTATAGTGCGTGATATTGTGCAATTGGATAATGGGCGCGACCCCGAGTCTCCGGTCGTCGGACGACCTCCCACGCCAGGAGCTGCTGTTCGTGGAGCAGTCGCTGCCAGACTTCTTGACGTTCAATTTCCGAGACCGGCTGCACGTTAAAAACGCCCTGCCTCCATGGGGGTACGTCGTGGCTTGGAGGGTCCGCCAACGCGAAACTTCGGGCAGTCACGAAGCCGAGTCTATCGCGGCATGTGAAGTGGAAGCCATCTTGAATGGCGCTGCGGGGCCGGCTGACTGTTGCTATCTGGTTCTGGTACTCGGGCAGCCCATCGTCAAGGTAGGAAAGGTGCAGCGCGTCTCACGCAGGTGCCCGAGGTGCTACATTCGAGGCACTACTCAAATCTGGAAGCATGGTTCTCGGAGACTATCACACCAAACAGTGTCGTATATGAAGTGAGACCAGGGGTTCTTTGTCACGCAGGACTTTTTGTCCGAATGGTTGTCAGTGCCCGACAGTCAAGTCCGCTTCTCCTTGTTCTTGTGGGACGGACTGGAGGCGTCCAGTCAAACCAAGGCTGTGACGAGCTGTCACGCCCTGGAACTGTACGAACACATCTCGAAAGGCGTACACCCACGAGCTTTGATGGCATGGGGTGAGGCCGGCAAGCCCCTGGAACTGACAGAAACATCGGAACCGGTGCTGTGCTCGGAATCGGACAACGCCTTCTTAAATTACGTGTGCACGTTGACCGGCAACGCGCGTCGAACCTGCGACTTCTACTGGAGCAACGAGAACGTGCGACTCTTTCCATACTCATCGCAGCTGCAAAGTGTGCATCCATCGTCCTCTGCCACGTTCGATACGCCCTCGTCGCCACCAAAGACAAAGCTCCCCGTACCCATACTCAAGGGGCTCGAGAGCCTTGGACGTACCTCCTTGGGCATTGGCAGCCTCGCTTCGGCGCGACGACCTTCCTACCGGGGGTCCGTCACGCCCACCGCATCGGAGTCGGACTCGTCTGTGTCGGGTCAGTACACTTTTGACGGCGAGAGCGAGTCCTGCTCAGCTGACGCAGCCCTCCAATCGCCGACACCAGCGGCCAAGGTACCGTTCTCGCTGAAGCTGTCGAAGCTTCCTAAGTTGGATGCCGATATCAACTCTCCACATTCCCCCTCCAAGCGAGATTCTCCAGTCTCTCTACAGGGTCGCGCATCCAAACGCTCGTGTAGGTCGCCCGTCAGTCTGCAGGTGGACAGTCCAGCACCCCGCTCCGCCAGAAGCGCGGCCTTCAGCCAACTGGGATCGCTGCTACTCAAGTACCAAGACTGTGTAAACGCGGAACAGGTCATGAGCCGGGAGGACTTGCTTGAGATCTACAGACCCATCCTCTCCAAGATTGTGCCACGGCTGCGCCTTTGCAGTGCCTTAATGGCGAGCTCGGCGTCGGCCAATGCCGTGATCTGTCCTGACGTGCTCGTCAACCTGGCTGCTGACGTGGTCGTGCCGTTCCTCCCACACACGAGGCATCTGAACCTCTACCTGGAGGACTCGCGCCTCTGTTCCGATAAACTGGAGGCCGTATTGTACAGTCTCACGGTCTACCTGGACTCAGTCGTCGGCGTCACCGCCGAGCCGCCTGATCGCCCTTCAGACCCCGCAGTGAGTGCCCTCTCGTCCTCCCACGCAGTCGCTGCTTACCGAGCTCTACCAGAGCGTTTCCGCCGACAGCTTTGGAACGCCTGGAGGCGCCACGGTCTTCTGTCGAGAGGGCGTGAGCCGCTCCGCCACCGTGGTGATCGCCTACCTCATGTGGCGCTTCCAGTGGCAATACCGGCGTGCCTTGGAGTTCGTTCGCGCGTCACGAGAGGTGGTCAACCCCAACCTGGGGTTCGTGATGACCCTATTGAGGTTTGAGAAGTCTCTAAAACACCCGGAGAGCGTACGCTACGTAGCCAAAGCCGTCACGCACCACGAATTGTCTCCCTTTTTCACCAGCGTACGCGAGCTGAACTTCGACTCGTGAGTGCAACTAAGGGCAGAGCAAGCAGGTCGTCCGGATCATGGGTAACGACAGAAGGAGTCATGCAGCCCCGGCTGGACAGCAGGCTGCACTATTTGATTCGAAATGGCGCGGAGTTCTACTGGTGGAAAGGTCCACTGGCCCCGACCGAGCTCGACGCGTCTGTGGAAGCCTTAGTGCTGGAGGAGGCCCGGCTGGTGCAGGAAGTCGAGGGACTGCAGGTCTCTGTTACGACAACCAGGTATGGGTCGGAGCCCGACGATCTGCTAGACGCCTTGGGCGTCCGCACGTCACAGGAGCTGCTTGCGTTGCCCGGGTCGCGGCTGTACGTTGGGCACGCGAAGGACGTTGAACGGTACCTAGTCGCGAAAGGGATGGAATTCTACCCCTTCTGCCCAGATGTCCGCGTGCCAAGTCTCACTCGAGTTGTCATGGCACCCAACATCGACATCACCTTCGGGTCGCTGTCCGAAGTGCTGGCTGCTTTGGGCGACGCAGCCCGCGTGTTAAGATTCGGACAACCACATCTGATCGAGGTAGATGAGGAGGACGGTTCCAAAAGATATGTTGTGCTTGGTTGTGCAGCGGAAGTCGCGAAGCCGCCAGAGAAGCCTCAGCGGGTGGTGAAGGTGTACCACTATCCAGACCCCGAGCCCTACGAGGAGGAGCCCGACTACGAGGACTTCTACAGCGACGACCTGGTCGTTCTCATTGAATCGGACAAGGCAATGGAGCGCGTCTGGGTGTGGCAAGGCGATGACTGGAGCGGCGACGCTGAAAACGTGAAGTGTTTCGTTGGACAGCTGTCGCAGTCTGAGGACATCCGGTGGGAACACGAGCACCAGGAATCCGCTGACTTCGCGCGACTCGTGTGATTTTCAAATCTTTCACGAGAATGAGCTCAGTGAATAGTACCACGTACTAGTTCCACCATAGTACTAGGTACTAGTACCATCATAGTACTAGGTACTATACTAGGTACTAGGAGGTACTGACGTCGCTCAGCAATCTATACACATTGGTTTTTCTCTGGAAAAACCCCATCTTCACATAGAGAGAATTAGCTGCCTCCCTGGTTGGGTTGCTGTTGAGGTCAATGAAGCGCGCGTCCCACTCCTGAGCCTTTTTGATAGCTGCCTTGATCAAGCGGATTCCGAGTCCTTGCCCTCTGTACTCTAGATCCACAATGCAATCCTCGATCCGACATGTGCGTCCTGCGTACTCCTCAGCGCTCAGAACTCACCGATTGGTTGGCGGATCTTCAGTAGCGTCAGTGTGCCCACTATATGGCCATCACGAACAACAACGAGAATGTCGTGGTCGGCGATAACTTCCTCGAGGTACTCCTTGGTTGGAGGGACGGAGTCAGCCGCCAACAGCTCAAGTAGCCTCCCCATGTCCTCGACGACTACATCGTCGATCTCAGACAAAACACGTACAGTCCACATAAATGACTTTTGTGAAAAAAAACACAACTTTTAAGAATCAGAATGTTTGAACGTACATCGTCTTAGCGGAAAGGTAGGGAATGAAGGTTCACATCGTAAACTTGCACAAAGTGGTTCACCTGCGCTGTTCCGAAATCGAGATTTTCCATCGATACATCGATGGCAGAAGTTTCTGACCTTGAGTCAGAACTTAAAAGACTCGTCAATCAGAAACACGAACTGACTTCCGGCCGGAAACGTGTACGATCCGCCTCCTCTACAGTGCTTCCCAAGCGAGCCAAACGTCTGAAGTCGCCTGAGACGGAGCAGCGACCGAAAATCGACCTCGATGCTGTAGACGCGAGTCGCAGCCGTAAACTATTCGGTTCAATGCTGGCACATCTCCAACGAGCATCTGAGAACGCGGAGAGGGAAAGAGGAGAGAGTCCGCACCAGAAGCAGGCAGTTTTGGCCCAGGAAGTCGAGGACAAGCTAGCACGGCACGCTGAGGCGCTGGAGGCAGCGCAAAAGGCAGATGACGAGGAGCGCAAGGTGCGACGCGCCGCCCGACTGCAGTCGCTGAGCTGCGAGATCGCGGTGAAGGATTCGGAACTGGTCAGAATGAAACTCGACGAGCACTTCTCATCGATGAAATGTTTCATCCAGACGACAACGGAGCCGCGCTTGTTTTGGAGGCCCGCCAGCCACAACAGCTGTACCGCCGAACTTCAAAAAAAAACTGCTGAAGAGATAGAAGCTACAATAGGACAGCTGCGCAAGGAGTTTGACCCAGAGGAGGTCCGCCGTCAGCTCACTGGGGCGTGAAGGTAGCAAAAGCGCCCGGTGCCTCACTCGGAGAAATCGTACAAGACCGCCGATTCGACGCAAACGTGACGCCGAGCGCGGACTGCGAATAGCTCCCCACACTTCTAGATTTGTGAATGAAATTGTGTCTCACCTCGCACTTGGGATGTTTCTTTCGAATGTGTGCCTCCAGGAGATCAAGATTCTCAAACACTGGCCAGTCGTCAAGCGTGCAACCCGTTATCCACCCAAGAGTCGTCTCGAGGCAGTACGGACAGGCCAATCGGGAATGGGACATATCGGCGGTGGCGCTACCACGCCAGATGATGGATTTGTACTCGTTAATGCTCCACTGCAGGTGCACACGCATGTGCTGCGCCCCTGGTAAGTCATCGCCTGCGGAGCAATCTGGGGACAGGGGGCACTGAAAGTGGTTCTCCCAGGTGTGCTGCCGCAGTTCATCCCAACTGAATACGGGTATCTCATGCCAATGGAAAGCTCTCTGCGTCTTCAAACAATGCTGACAAATGGTCTCTCCGTGGGTTTCGAGGTGATCCTTCCACTCGTCCAACGTCTGTGGTGACGATTGATTTCTGCCCACGTTGAACCTCAAGTTGCATTGGTGGCACCTCGGAAACCATAGGGTCCTGATACGCTCGTTGATCTCTCGGACATCTACCGATTCCGGCCACTTCCTTGCGCTGGCGGAGAATTCGAACCGAGTCAAGCCCAGCTCGGGGAGAAACATGGGCGTGGTATCTTTGAAACGGTCTCCACTTTCCGATATTATGGCATCCTGCACCATTTTATTGCAGCACCGCCCGTCTTGGTAGACGCAAGGACACCCGAACTTCACCTCCCCAGCTTCGAGTGGCGCCTTGGCCATTTGAAGGTTCCGAACTAGACTGAAAAAAGTGATCCCAAAAATAAGAAACACAGAAAGATATCGCTAGCAGACACCTCCGCGCACCAGTTCAGGCAAATGTCGTGGTTGCACGGGAACGTGCATCGTAACTGGCGGTACTCCCGGCAGATGGGACACTGAAATGACATGCGGTTGGGTCTGAATTGACTAATTACTGAGAAATAAGTGCTATGGACGCGACCGTCAAAGGCGTGTTCGCTGGCCGCGCTGGCCAGCTCAGCTTCTTTCGCATGTACGGCGTCATGCGCAAGACGGGCGCCGCGGCAGTAAAGGCCGAAATCGAGCAGGAAGTGACGCGATGCAGCCGGGAGGCCGTCGCGGACTTCGAGTCCGCTTGGGCGGTGGATTGCGGTCTCAAAGCGTACGCGTTGTTGGCGGATCGATTGGCTCGGGCGACTGAGCAGCTCACCGCTACGGTAGCGTTCTATGTGGGGCGGCCCGGGTGGGGACACATTGCGCGAGACGCCTTAGCGCTGATTCCTGCTGACAGAAGGCAGGTCATTGTCGATGGGTTGGTGATCTTACTGGGGGGCTCGGCGTCCAGGGGGAGAGTGCTAGAGACGGTAGGGGTCGTAGCGTCCGCGGAGGCCTCACTGGGTGCGTCCCTTTTCCATAGCGCCTACTTGTCGTTTCTTCAGGAGAGAGCGGCAAGCGACTGTACCTTCGACGTGTCTGACATCATGCGCGGTCTGAGCGAGCTCGACGCACTGTCCTCTGGGTTGTTCGCGCCGTACCTGACTCCGCCGCTGCAGTTCCAAGCTCAGCAGGTTGTCAGGGCAGCCTACGCGTCGCGAGCGTCGCTGCTGCTTCGCGATGGCCATAACTGCTTTTTGCAGAAGATCCAGGAAAACCAGTCGGGACTTGAAACATTCTATCGTTGTCTGTCGAAGAACGGGCTTCGAGCCGAGTTGCAGCATACCATGGCTTCCCACGTGGCCCAACAGGCTCAGGAATGTATCGAACACTGCGATTTTACCGGCATAGTTGCAGTCAAAACCTCCTACGAAAAGTTGATTACTCAATTCGACAACGATTCGGAGATGCTTCTGATGTGTTTCGACAGCATGGTTCGAACAGTTAACGCCCACCCATCCTTGCCTCGTCAGCTGGCCGAGCACGTCTCCGACGACTCGGATAACGTCCATCCCGTGGACGATGCCGTGGTGATCACGCTGTTGGACTGGCACCGCTATCGATCGGCCTTCGTATCAGAGCTCATTATGCACCTTGTCGCGCTGGAGTTGTCCTGTCGAACGATCCACTTCTCGCAGTTCGAACCTTTGGTTTCCAAGCTGCATAGTAAGTTTGGCCCTGACTTCATCGCGCCTCTGAAGGCTTTCTTTGATGACCTATGCGTGTCAAAGGAGCTGGGCCTGCATTTCGCGCGTAAGAGGCCACTTGCAGTAACCAAGTTCGTCGTGCTATCCAGGGTGCTGTGTTTGCGTCCCTCGACCCCCGTGGCGCAGCCGAACCCAGATTGGCGGGTGTTTGAGGCCGTCTACAAAGCCCTGTTTCCGAAGAGGAAGCTCTATCTGGACGCCCGCCAGTCCAAGATTCTTTTGTCGTGCCGCGAGCTGCCTGACGTAATGCTGCGCCTAGACGGAGTCCAGACCGCGCTGCTTTGGCCTTTCCAACGCGTGCGAACCGTCAACGTGACCGCACTCAGGTCGGTGTTCGATGAGTCTGACTTCGCGGCTTACCTGGATAGTCTAGGCCGCCCCGGACTCCAACTGCTGAGGCTCCAAGGTTCCCAGGTACACTTCGACCCCCTCGTCACAGCCTCGGGCACTGTGGCCTTCCCTGTGGATGCCACTGAGCTTGGCCGCTCTTCGATGGGCCGAACTGCCGTTCCTGAAGCCTTCCTGAAGGCAGCAGTGGTCAGGCGCTTCAAAGCCGAGGGTCGACTGAGTTTTGATGCGGTTTTCGGCGCCTTTCCAGTGAGTGATTTTCCAGAGACACACAGAACAGGGACCCAGATGTTCTGAAGCGTGTACTCGAGGAGCTTATCGACAACGAAGTTCTGTGTCGGGAGGAGTGGGTGGAAGGCAACTGCAACACACAGATCTGAGCTACGTTATCTGCCGTGAACGCTCAAGAAAATTGGAATATACATGGAATGGGCCTTAGAGTCGCTGTTCTCGGAAGGCGATACATTCACGAATACGCATGGGGATCACACAGGAGTTGACAAGTCCGCAATGCACGCCTTGGATTCGGTACCGAAGGGCACCGCTATTGCTCCTGCGGAGCATCTAGACGTGCCTGAATTTGATGTGAGCAACATCGTAGCTAGCGTCCACCTGGCGTGTATGCTGGACTTACGAGCCATCGCAGCCACGGCGAGGACCGCTGAGTACAACCCTCGACGCGTGAACGCTGTGGTGATTCGGCTGAGGAACCCCAAAGTGACCGGTTTGGTATTCCGGTCCGGCCGTGTCATGCTTATGGGCAACCACTCGCTGGACGCTACCAAGCGGGCGGGCAAGCTGATCGCAAAGCTTGTCATTCGGGCTGGCCACGAGAAGGTGCGATTCTGTGGGTTCCGCATTGAGAGCTTCATCGCCCACGCCCAGTGCGGCTTCCCCGTACGACTGGAACAGCTGGCCAAAGACCACTTCGATTTCTGTACGTTCGAGCCGGAGCTCTCCTGTAGTCTTTGCTACCGGTACCACCCACACGACAAACTCAAGTCCAGCATTCTTGTGTTCGTGTCCGGACGAATGGTGATTACAGGCTGCAAGTCCACAGAATCAGTTCACACCGTCTTGCAGGACGTGTTCCCCATGCTGGCTACCTACCGTGGAGACCTGGAATAACCTTGTGCTTGCTTCTGCGTTGACTTCATATTTGCCGAATTTCACAGAGGTTCTGCGTGGATAAATATGCGGGAAGACAAGGCGGCTCGTCCGCTGCGTAAGGATGAGGTCGTGATCCTATCGCGCGAGGAGAAAAAGAAACTCAAGCAAGTCGAAGAAGCTCGAAAAGAAGGCTACGCACCGGCAGAGAAGGACGAAACCGGTCGAGATATCAACCCCCACATTCCCCAGTTCATCTCAGAGGTCCCATGGTACGCAGGCAACGAACGACCCACTCTACGGCACCAGAAGCGGGAGGAGTCGCTGAAGGCGCCGTTGAACGTATGGTATGAGTCTGGCGTCAACAGGAGCGCTCCTAGAGCGACGAGCTTTCGGAAGGGAGCGTGTGACAACTGTGGCGCATCTACGCACAAGAGCAAGGAATGCACTGACCGCCCCCGCGCCAAGAAGGCCAGGTTCTCCAACACCAATATTGCGCCAGACGAAATATTACCTGACATGAGTTTACAGCTGGGGTTTGAGGGGAAGAGAGACACCTACAGCAAGTACGACGTCAGCGCTTATCAACTGGTCGTGGAAGAGTATGAGCGCGTGTCCGATGCTAAGCGTCAGCAGGTTCAGGCGACGGCTGAGGAGGAGGACGAAGACAAGATCAAGGAGTTTCAAGAGATCATCGTAGAATCGAAGGACGCCAAGACTCGAACCACCACCCGCGATCTACGAATTCGAGAGGACACTGCAAAGTACCTGCTCAACCTCGACACCGAGTCGGCTTGGTACGACCCCAAGTCCAGGTCCATGAGGGAGAACCCCTATGGGCACGTTTCCGAAAGCGATCAGCCCCTGTATCAAGGCGACATCCAGCTGAATGCCAGTGGCGATGCGGGAGTCCTCGATCGGGCTGAAATGTTTGCCTGGGAGGCGTACAAAGCCGGCAGCACATTCCATCCACAAGCCGTACCCACTCAGTTTTCCAAGATCCAGGAACGATATGGGGCCGAGAAATCAAAGCTCCTGCAAAAGAAACGAGAGGATATCCTATCCAAATACGGGGGTCAGGGGCACCTAGGGGTCCCCGCTGACATGACGCTAGCGGCCACGGAGGAGATGTCCTTCTACACTATAGAGGGCAAGATCGTGCCCCGTGACGCCAGCAAGAAGCTGCACGCGCGCTCTAAGTTCCCTGAGGACGTCCTCGAAGCCAACCACACCTGTGTGTGGGGGTCGTGGTATGACCGGGCACAGGGACGATGGGGCTTCGCGTGCTGCCGGTCGCTGGAGCGGCAGTCTTTCTGTCAACGGATTTAAAGTTAATTCGCCTAAATAGTGACGATGAGGAATCCGCTGAGGGTGGACGCGGTTGACGGAAGAATGGGATTCAAAAGGGGAGAGCGAGGTAATTACGGCGGATATGGCTCTCCAGAGTGCGCTTCGCTTGACGCGGGTCCAGTAGAGGTACTGGAGCCGTTGCTTGCAGCATTGAGCAGTGGGGAGGCGGCGCCAGATGTCAGCTTGAGACAGCTGGTTCGCGCCTTCCCCGAAGGGCTCCCTATGCGGCACCGGGCAAAGGTGTGGAATTTGATGCTGGGTCTTGACGGGAAGCAAGCCAAAGCGGTGGTTCAGCTCGATCGGGCGCGCCTTGACGAACCCAACCAACGGGTCATTAAGAGCGACGTTGAGCGAACGCGGGCGCATATACCGTTCTTTGCCAGACCAGAGACAAGAGCAGACCTCGAGGCCATCCTCACGTACTTTTGCAAAGTAAAGAATCTACGGTACAAGCAGGGTTTGAACGAGGTTTTAGGCCCCCTCTACTACCTGAAGTCAGACGAATTCGACATGGCCGGCATCTTCACATTGTTTTACGCATTCGTCTCCCGGTATCTGCCAGTTTACCAAGACGAGGACTTCACCACGCTTCAGTGCACATTCCATTTGTTTAACCATCTGCTTCTTTACCACGACCCTGCCCTTGCCGTCTTTCTGAGGGACAATGGCGTCAGTCCGGAGCTCTACGTCACACCTTGGTTTCTGACGGCGTTCGCGTCCAAAACACAGATCAACCATTTACTGTGCCTGTGGGACTATTATATTGCGGAGGACGACCGTTTCTTCTATTGTTTTATAGCGCTGGCGCTGCTGGTGCTCTATAGGGAGTTACTCTTCGAGACAGAAGTCTCCCAAATTCCAGAGACACTCACACGAATAACGATCCAATCATTCGAGGACCTGCAGCGTGTAAGCGTCGTTTCACACCCTGATCCAGCTCTGGAAGCTCGCCAAGCAGCTGAAGGTGACGACTCCAAGTTCCTTCGCCTACCGCATGTCGCATTGCCAAGTGCTGAAGGCTCCAGAACTCCGCAGATTGGAAGGCGAGTGTGCTTTCTATTTGTTGTCTCGCGACGTAGTGAAGCACTGTGTGGGCTCATCAGGGGCACCGACGGCGTCGAGGCCATGGAAGCTGCTCATTCTCGACATTCGATCGGAATGGGAGTTGTCCAACGGCCGGCTACCGCCCGCAATCCACCTTGACCTGGAGACTGATTGGCAGTCGTTAGTGAAGAAGATCGTTATGGAGAATGAGGAGGCCGTGTTGGACGCCATACCTGCCGTCAAAGCCGCTGATGCGGAGAGCCCTCAGTCATCGTATTACTTCCCGAATGGCGGTTATGGCACGGGAGTTTTCATTCCCACGAAGGTTCCCCGAGGCGCCCTGGCCAAGCAGTCGTCGTACCACCACATATGCATCGTTGGAGGCGACGACGATGCCGACGCTGTGCGCGTATACAAGATCCTCACCGAGGAGCTAAAGCTGCGGTGGATCTCCGTTGCCCAGGGAGGATTTCGAGAGTGCCACAAGGAGATGGCTGGCCAGCGCCTTGACCTCGTGGACCACGACCCGGCACTCTGCTCTGTATGCAACCCCAAGGCCAAGGACTTGAGTCGGGCTCGCGATGCCGCAGGCGACGCCTCTGGAACGAGCAGTGGCAACAGTCTCTTCAGTATGTTCAAACGCGCAACGGGCAACAGCAAGAAGTGTGCGGACGAGAAGAAGAAGGAGCAGGACGTCAGCGAAGCTCTGGAGGTGCTGAAGACTATGGACGCCCACTGGACCCTGGAGACCGCCCCAGCACCCACCATAGGGGCGGCGTGCCTTACCGGCCCTGCCGCCCTGCGGATGAACTTCACCTGCAAAATCGAGTCTCTGAAGTGAGCGCGGGTCTCGAGTCTCACGCAGCGGCGGCTCAAGGGAGGCCTGGACGGCGGCTGGAGACGCGCGTTGCGTGCTTCTGCAGGACAAGTTCCTACTCGTGGGCCAAGAGGCTGAAAGCCAGGTACCTGTCTACTGTGTGCGCGACCTGGCCCGCATAAAAAAGATAACGAGCCGCAAGCACGACGAGAGCATGCTCTGCTTCTACTTCCTCGACGCTGGCCGGGCACAGGACTTGGTTTTGAAGTTCAGCAGTAATGTCGATACGCTGGAGTGCATCCGCCGCGTGAAAGGTGAGTTGCGGGGGTTGGTTTCACAGGCGTTTACAAGAGACTCAGGCAGTAGCTCGGTCTTGCTCATCCAGTTCTTCCTCGGTGTAGACCAGAAGATGCACGATGTTCTCGATGTCCTGCGTGTTTTTTCTAAAAGACCCTCACAGCTCGTATCGATTCTTCGGATTCTGTGAGATGCCACACGCGAAGAACCTCATAGGCGTGCATCTTTCGACAGTACTCACGGCCCACACTCGTTGACAAAACGTCTGGTTCGCTGTGGCCCCGATTACTCACTTTTGACGATCGACAAGAGCGTTTCCCTCTGCACTTGCGGCCCGAGAGGTCCTGAGGATTCGTGCTCGACTGTTGAGTGCACTGCGCGAGCTTCAGTTAGTGAGGCGACTGACTGCGCTTTCCCCCCCATTAGCTGGTGATCTCCTGGCTTGGCCGCCAACAGGCGGCGTTGATCAGGAGGGTACTGGAGCGCCAGTAACCTGGGGAGGACGTCGTCGTCTAAAAAGTTCTGACAGAAGCTCTCGTCGAGCGCGAGGTGAAGGCAGGTCGTCAGGCACGCGGTGCGCCGCGTGGTGCACTCCTTCAACTGCTTGACAAGCTGTGGCAGTGCCGGAGGCTCGAGTCGCCTCAGGGCGTCCCGGCCGGCGACAGTGGCCGAAACGTTGCGTAACACGTCTGATATGGCAGCCCACTTCTCGTCGCGAATCAGCCAGAGCTGCCACAGACGCTCCAGGAAGAGTGAATCCAGCTCGGCGGGCCCAATGAGTGCGACGACGCCCTCTGGGCGTCGTGTGAGGTTCGACAGCAGCATGATGTTCACGCCGGCGTGGTCAGGTGCGTCTCCGCGACTCTGGTCGCGGAGGTTGTCCACCAGACGAGAGCAAGCCTTACACTTCAACATGGCGTCGCAAATGTCGTCGTTGACACTGAGGTTCACTAGAGCTGTCATGGCCTGCTCGGACATATCGCTGCCCAAAAACTTGAGAAGGGCCCGTACCGTCATAATCGGCCGCACCAGTCGCTGTTTGTCGCCTTGCTCTCCTTGCCCCGTTGCGAAGCAGAGAAACTGGCTGTTCTCCGAGTACCCCACGACGCCCTCCAGAGCCATGGCCCGCACGTCGGGGCGGCAGGAGTCCAAGAACCCCACGAGCTCCGTGAACATGACCGTCGTTTCCGCGTCCATCTAATCGAGATTTAGCGGTCGGATCGATGTCCTATTCAATTTCAGACTGAGGGCTTGCGTGGGGTGTGTTGTCTCTCGATGTATGAGGGTATTTCATATTTCCTAATAAAAAAGATGACTCCTCTTGTAACGCAGCAGGCTCCTGACTTCACTGCGCAGGCCGTAATGCCGGACGGAGAGTTCAAGGAGCTTACCCTCTCTGACTTCAAAGGAAAGTACGTCCTGCTGTTCTTTTGGCCTCTCGACTTCACTTTCGTCTGCCCTTCAGAGGTGGTGGCATTCGACAGGGCTCTCGAGAAGTTCGAATCCAGGAACGTCGTGGTGTTGGGCTGTTCCGTCGACTCTCATTTCACCCATTACAACTGGCGCATCACTCCTCGCGACAAGGGCGGCATCGGCTCTGTTAGATTCCCCATGATTTCGGATCTCGACCACAGCATCGCCAAGGCCTTCAACGTCCACGTCGACATGGGCTTGGCTCTACGAGGCACGTACATCATCGACCGTGCTGGCATTATCCAGCACTCCTCCGTGAACAACCTCCCACTTGGGCGCAACGTGGAGGAGTACATTCGCGTGATCGATGCGCTGCAGTTCTCGGAGGAGCACGGCGACGTCTGCCCAGCCAACTGGAAGAAGGGCGACAAAGGGATGCCAGCGACCATCACCGGTATGCAGGAGTACATGAAAACACTGTGAAATCTGCAAATCATTAACGCTCATTCAACACTCCACGTGATTGACAGATGTACACTGCATGTCAGTGTGCATAGTTCGAGCTAGGACGTCTTCCTGCTGCTCCCGCGTGAGCTTTACGAAGTGGACCGCGTATCCGGAAACGCGGATGGTGAGCTGGGGATACTTCTCAGGATGCACCTGAGCGTCCAACAGCATGTCGCGATTCAGCACATTCACGTTCAGGTGGTGGGCATTCTTGCCAAAGTATCCGTCGATCAAGGTGCTAAGGTTGGTCTTTCGAGAACCTGTGTGCTCACGTCGACCCAGCAGAGTGGGTACCATGGAGAAGGTGTTGGAGATGCCATCGAGGCACGCGTCATACGGGAGCTTGGCCACGGTTGAGAGCGACGCCAGAGCCCCGCTGGAGTCTCGTCCGTGAAGGGGATTGGCGCCAGGTCCGAATGGAGCGCCCAGCTTCCGGCCGCAAGGAGTGGCTCCCGTAGATTTGCCGTACACCACGTTGGAGGTGATGGTGAGCACGGATAGAGTGTGCTGGGCCCCGCGGTACGTGGGTGTCTTGCAGAGTTCGGAGTGGAACGACTTCAAAGCCCAGACGGCGAAGTCGTCGACTCGGTCGTCGTCATTACCGTAGAAGGGGAACTCTCCCTCCACACTGAAGCCGGTAGTTAGTTCCTGGTCATTTCTGACAGGGGTCACCGTGGCGTACTTGATCGCTGCTAGCGAGTCGGCCAACACGGATATGCCCGCCACTCCAAAGGCCATCAGTCTGTGGACGTTAGTGTCATGAAGAGCAAGTTGTAGGGCCTCGTAGTTATAAAGGTCATGGGAATAGTGGATCACATTCATAGTGTTTACGTAGAGCTCGGCGAGCCATTCCTGGGCTTCTTGAAAACGACCAAAAACCTGGTTGAAATCAAGGGGTTCCTGCACTCGGGGTAAAGCAGCTAAGAATGGAATGACCAGCTTTCCTGTAATCTCGTCTCGTCCACCATTCAACACGTAGAGCAACAGCTTGGGAAGGTTGCAGCGAGCGCCGAAGTACTGCATGTGCTTGCCGATTTGCATGGCGGAAACGCAGCATGCAATACCGTAGTCGGATCCGAAACGAGGACGCATGAGATCGTCATTCTCATATTGAATTGAGCTGGTGTCGATGGAAATCTGCGCCGCGAACTCCTTGAAGGCGGCGGGCATGCAGGTAGCCCACAGAACAGTCAGATTCGGCTCAGGTGAGCAGCCCAGGTTTCGAAGTGTCTGCAAGAACCGAAAGGTGGTCTTGGTGACCATGTGCTGTAGGGTTCCATCAGCTTTCTCGAAAGCGCCACCAAGGGAGCAGGTTACCCACGTAGGGTCTCCTGAGAAGAGCTCGTTGTAAGCGGGTGTCCTGAGGTGTCTGACGACGCGCATCTTGATGACGAGATCGTCAACTATCTCCTGAATGGTGGACTCCGCCACACCGTTGGCCAGGTCCCTCTCGGCGTAGATGTCGAGGAAGGCGTCGACGCGTCCAACAGACATGGCAGCACCATCCTGGTCCTTGATGGCGGCCAAGTAGCCGAAGTAGACCCATTGGCAAGCCTCGTGAAAGCTGGTTGCAGGCCTTGAAATGTCGAATCCGTGGCGCTGAGCCATCGCCAGAAGCTCCTTCAGCGCGGCCACTTGCTGAGTGATCTCGGCTCGGAGACGTATACTAGCTTCGTCGGAATATTTGGAGAAGAACACGTAGTCGGACTGCTTGGCTTGAATCAGATAGTCCACGCCATAGTAAGCCACGCGCCTGTAGTCGCCGATAATTCGACCTCGGGCGTACGCGTCGGGAAGACCAGTCAACAGGTGGCTACTTCGAGCTGCCCGCATGTCCTCGGTGTAGGACGAAAACACGGCCGTGTTGTGAGTGCGGACATGCTCAGTGTATATTTCCTTGACAGCAGGATCGAAGTCGAATCCGTAAGCCTTCAGTGCATTCTCTACTGTTCGCCAGCCACCCTTGGGTTTGATGGTTCGCTTCAGCAGCGAGTCGGCCTGGAGTCCAATGATCAAGTCCAGCTCTTCATCGACGTAGCCCGGCTCGAATCCGTTGATAGTGGAGGGGGTGTGGATGTCGACGTCAACGACGCCAACCTTCTGTTCTTTCGTCAGAAGTTTAACACACTTCTCCCAAACAGCAAGGCTGCGGTCAGTGGGACCGGCTAGAAAGTCAGGTTCGCCTGCATAAGGAGTCACCTCCTTCTTGATAAAGGATTCGACGTCGACTAGAACGGATCCCGGTGTCGCACATGGAAGTGGAACGTTCTGTTGCTCATCGTAAGGCGGAATGTTGAGGTCAATGCCGCTCATTACTGTTTTGAAGAATATGTCACGCACAAAGAAATGAGAGAACTGGTGAACAAGTCCAGCTGCACGTGCAGGAAGTGGCACTAAGTGAAGGTGGCATTGGAGGTTTATAGATTTCCGCGCCGACTCCAGCAGACTGTCAGCCCACGCGTGCCAGCAATCACAATTGAGCGAGTATGCGGGCTGACGAAACCATCGATCGGCTCTCCAAGCAGTGCGAAGACTGCGAGCAGGCGCGAATCCAAGCGGAAGCGAGGATGGAATTGGCGTCGCGCCTGGCCCAGGGGTACAGAGACGAGAATCGACGGCTCAGGGCGAGACTGGTCAATGGGATGCTATGCAGTGCGTTCCGTTTTTGCGATACCCCCACGAATTCATGAGCTGTGTGCAGAGTGAGTGTACTCTTTCGAATGAAGTGTGAACGACATTACTCAAAGTCATCGACCCTTGCCCTGGCGTCGTTGCAGTCAGCGACCTGCTTGCCGGATGCAATCTCCCAAGATGCGACCACCGTCATCAATCTTCGCACTGACCTGTGCCTTCCGAGCAGCAGCCGAATCTCTCTAATCTTTGGCCACCGACTGGATAGAGTCAGGGAGATGAGCATATTTCTGCCTGCGGAGGAAGCTGGCCAGCCACTGAATAAAGTCAGGGAGACGCAGGAGGTGAGCATATTTCTGAAGGATGATGCGGAGGATGCTGAGGTGACGGTGACGGTTGATCCGGTCGAAACCGTAAAACCGCTGCTGCCTTCGCTGAACGTCAGTCTGTTGCTGCCCTTGCCGGAAGAGGACATTCTCAGCCCTCCGCCACCTTCCCATTCTTGCGTGGTCAAGAAGATGAATTCCGAGAAGGAGAGGCTGGCCTTCATAAGGCAGAACCACTTCCCCTTCTTGGGTGGGGGTGCGCGGCAGCATCCCCTGCAAGATCTTTCCGATATCACCTTAGAGGAGTTCCTCAGACAAAACGCCGAGGCGCGCAAACAACGTTACGCTGACAGACACACTTGAGTCCAATGTGTAGATGTGTGGTTGAGTGTTTAAACGTGTAATTGTATTTTTGGTGACCGAATGCGACCTAACGAACCGCGCGCCAAGAGGCGGGGGTGCTGCTCTCCTCACGTCGATCCCGCTCCGAGTTCCAAGCTGCAAGTTGTGCAGGTCGTTCCGCTGTTCGTTGCTGAAGTTTCGGTCCCAAAGCGTAATTTCAGAAATGCGGATTGTAGTGTTCAATCTTAACTATGCATGCCGCAGAGTAAGCCTTGAGGGAAGACCTGACAGGCTGCCAGAGCTGGAATGAAGATGACAAGCGTTGTCATGGTTTGGCTGAGCGTAGCGCTTATCGTGGGGATTTCCTTTGTTCATATGGAGTTCGCCCGGTGCTTCGGCCCAGACTGGCTGCTGCTTCCTTTGTGCTTTAGTATGCTGTCTCTGGTGCATTTCTTTTTACGCACGTGCCGATCAGACCCCGGCTACGCTCCGTTCCGTGACGAGGAGGCCGCCGACGGAGTGCAGTGCAACCGCTGTCGACGGACTCGGCATGATAGAACTCACCATTGCCGAGTCTGCGATGTTTGCGTCGAGTGTTACGACCATCACTGCCCTTGGGTCAGTAACTGCATCGGGCGAAGGAACAAAAAATTCTACTTCAGTCTTCTGACGTGGACAGTGCTGACAGCCATCTTCTCTGTATGGCGATTGTCCGAGGTGACCTACTATGCGCTCTGGAGGAGCATGCTCCATACACAACTGAGCGACAAGCAGTCATTTGCCTTTGTACTGAGTGGTGTCATTTCCCTCTCTATTGGCGTGGGTTCGTCAGGTTTACTAGCGCTTCACTCTTGGCTCGCTCTGAGGAACCTAACCACGTTGGAGTGCCATGATGCATCCTTCTACGTCGTGAGAAATAAAAAAACCTGCCACAGACACAGCATCGAGGCTATTGGAATAACCTCCAAGTCCAACTGCCTGGGTTTCCTGGAACCCTCATCCCCTTCATCGACCTAGTGCTCTGAGTGTGCCCGCCACCTCGCCGGCCTGTGGCCTTGAGAGACCGTCCCACTGTAAGCACGGCTGGATTGTGTCAAGAATTCGCGTGTAGGGACTTCCTTTTGGTAACATATCAGCTACTCGGAGGGCTTCCATGTCGTCCGTGACCGCGAGAAGCGCCTTGATGACATGCTCGAGGCTGGGGTCCTGAATCCGCTGCACCATTTCCGTCGATGGCTTCCCAAGAAGGCAGAGAAGCAGGTTTAGCTGATGCGATTCGTGTGGAAACGGGTCACCGCTTCTAGCATAACCCCGGACCAACGGCGTCAGCAGAGCCATTTCGGCGACGACGCACGCCGCCGAGTAGACGTCCACCTCGGTACCGTAGTTGCTGGAACCCAGCAGTAGCTCCGGCGCCCGGTAAAACCGGGAGCAGATGTGCGGCATCATCAGGCCGCCGACTTGCTTCGCGGCGCCAAGGTCGCACAGCACCAGCCGGATGCGCTTTGGGTCTGGGAGGGAGTTCAGCCCCACGTTTGCCACCAGTATGTTCTCCGGCTTAACGTCCCTGTGCACCAGGTTGAGGGAGTGTAACTCCTTCAGCGCTTCGAACAGCTGCGCAGCCATCTCCAGCACCGCGCCCTGACTCAGCTGAGTTCGTTTCTTCCGGACCACACGCAGCACGTTCGTCAGTGTGTTTGGGATGTACTCCATTACGAAGTTCTGCATGTAATGTCCTAGGGGAGTCTTGGTGTAGAAGGCGCCCATCGCGAGCTGTACCAGCCCCTGCCGTCCAACACACTTGCGCAGCAGCGCGTTCTCCCTGCTGGGTTTCCGCCGCCACTTTGGAGCCTTCTTAAGCGCCAGCTGGGTGCCGTTGTAGCTAACAAGGTACACGCGGCCGAAGGTGCCGGTGCCTAGTAGTTTCTTCACGTCGAACGTCTGCATTCAAATTGCCGGTATGAAGGCCGAGTTCGTGTCTCTGTGTCGCCAGTCGCCGCTGTTCCCGATCATCCTTCTAGTAGAATTGCTGGACTCCTTTTCCATTTGTGTGGTGAGGTTTCGCGGCTAGAGTCACGCAGCTGGACACTGTATTCGTTGTCTTCTTGTCCACCGAATTCGCTCTGTGAGTGAATCGCTCGCCCAACACAGTAACGATGTCGCCTGCGAAATCCTGTACGGAGTGAGCGTGTCGCACTGATTCACACAGGCTGTTGGGCTCTCCACCATCATATTCTCCTTGGTCATAGGTCACCTATTCGCCGACGTATTCCAATTCAAGTGCGCCTTGGTCATCGGAACAGCAATTGCCATGGCTTGCCGGTGCATGCTGGTAGTCATTCAGGACGTAGACTCGTTGGTGGTGGTATTGACGGTTGCTATTCCAATGTCTTACTGTCTCACCTCTACATCCCTGAAGATCGCCCTCAAAGACGTTTGCGTTGGGGAGAATGACCAGCTCTTCACAATGCCCTACTACTGCTCGCTGGCAGCTGTCAACCTGGGCTTTATGGTCGGCACCCTGGTAGTCACTTGCAGCCGGGCAGTCCCAACGTGGTCGACGTTCAGACTCGCACTCGGCGTCTCAGCTGTGGTGTCAGTTGTGCAGCTCTTGCTGTGTCTCGGACTACTGCTCGTGTCCTCGTCTGGGTATGCCAGTAGCCCAAGTCCGTCAGGCCCCCATAACAAAACCAGGCTGAAGAGGGAGTACGAAGAGTTCCTTTTGCGCAAACGTGGCCACGAGACTCGATCCAAGAAACTAAAAGAGGAGTACACGTCGTTCCTCACAAAATCCATTCCACCCCCGGCTATCCCTGACACCCGCCGTGCGAAGCGCAAATCCAACCTGCTCACGCAGCTGGTGACCCGGGTCACTGGCAGGGTAGATACTACTTCAACGACGGCCACTGTGCCGGACCTCGACGGCACAGTCCTGGACACCTCCAACCAATTGGTGGAGTCTGTGGAACCGTTTAGACAGGCCGAGGACTTGGAGATCTTCAGGCCGCTCGTTCTCCAAACAGGAGATCTGTCGTCAGACGCATCAGAGGATGAGCTTGTTCCGCTAGCGCCTGCCGCGACACCTGGCGTCCAAGCGACTGCGACTGAGTAATGTCTCGGAGGCGGTCTCACCCAGATTCGTTATGGTCGCTCTGGCGCTGTCTGTAGGCGTTGCCCCAGTCCTGCGGCATTTTGGTGGCTGTTTTCCAGTGTTCGCCACAAAAATTTGGGGTGAACACATCCCCTACGAGCTCTTCCTTTTCCTGAACCCTCTTTTCG
>NW_027178749.1:0-4741 GCF_019968985.1 Porospora cf. gigantea B | reverse complement strand
ACGGATTGATTTACTTCGCTAACGCATTCGGCTGTGGCGCTCTGCTCGCCTTCGGCATGGTCCACCTGCTACCTGAGGCTGTCCTCTTCACAACGGAGGCTGACCAAATCATCTCAGTTGGGGAAAGTGCAATATCTCTGGCTTATATCCTCTGCTTGGCCGGCTTCATCTTTGCTGCTATCCTAGACACTACTGGTGAGCGGCTCGGAGGAACCCACGGCCACGACCACGGGCTCGGGACCGAGGACGTAGAGAGTGATGAAGGATCGTCCTCACATTCATCTTCAGTTAACATCGCCTCCAAGACCGCTGACATTGCTGTCGGTGTTAGTCTGGCGCTACACTCGGTCTTCGAGGGTTTGATCGTCGGTACGTCCCACAGCGTGATGCTTGTGTGGGTCTCCACGATGGCGATTGTCTTCCATAAGTGGGCTGCCGGTATGGCCCTGGGCCAGGCTCTGGTCAACAGAGGCCACTCCAACCGCTTCCTCATTGGATCTTTAATCCTCTTCGTTGTGGCTTCTCCGGTTGGCGTTCTGATCGGAGGGTTGGCCACTGTTGGAGGCGAAAGTGTCATCGGCATAGTGAATAGTCTCTGTGCCGGCCTTGTCATCCACCTTGGAGTCCATTTGATCGATTCCACCTTCTCATCAGCGAAGTCGACCGCTAAGTTCGTTCTTGGTTGGCTTACAGCTGTTATCGCAGCAGGCATCGTCGTCGGACTGATGATTCTGCATTTGTCGCAGCACAACCATTCTCATTGATGAGAACCATTCAACACATCGCAGTAAAATTTTCAAGCCTTATTTGAAATCGCTCTTATGGTGTTGAATCCGACTCGGCTTGCAATCATAGTAGCTATCATCGTGAGAGTGGGTCCCTAGCGTGACAGGCCGCCATCGGTGGTGTTTTGATGGAGAGTTTGGTGTCGCTTATCTGGCAAGCCCGATCCTTTCTACCAGCAACGGACTGGCTCTGCGTTGGTCTGGGCAGCATGATGGCTTACCTCGTTGGCGGAAAGCAACCAGGGTCGCGAATTCCGGAGTGCAAGTGGGCGCTCTCTTCACTTGAGAAGTCTTCTGACGAAGAATCCAAATTGATCCGCGACACCCTATCTGGTGGTTCTGCATTTCGAAGGTGGCGCTTTGGGGTCTGGCGCAGTCAGCATCTCAAGCCTCTTTCTGGCACTATCTGCGGGCGGCCATGTTGGCAGGGAGGGTCCAATGGTACACTTAGCGTCATGCGTCACGGCGTCGCTTCCCGGCGGCTACCTTCGGGACCTCCTTCCGGTAGCGTTCGCTTCTGGTGTTGCAGCAACCTTTGGCTCACCTGTGGGAGGAGTGCTCTTTTCCATCGAGATCACAGCCCGCAGCATTGAGGTGAGCAGCGTCTCGAGCCGAACGTCAGGTTTCCCAGCTGTGGCTGATGTTCTTGGGGAGCGTCGTGAGTGCTGTCGCCTATCAGGCACTCCGAACTGCCATAGGAGTGGATGTGTTCCTGGTCGAACTCTATGCGGTGGCGTGCATCAATATCGGGATGTTGGATATGATCTTGGCCTGTGTATTAGGGGCTTGCTGTGGAGCACTCGCCGTCCTGTACATTAAGCTGCACGTGAGATGCATGAACTTCCAGAAGATGATCCGTCCGAAACCGGTCAAGGCATTCGTCTGTGTCGCTTGGTTCCTCTTAGTGGAACTCCTTTCGAGGGCCACCACCAACCAAGGACGGCCATTGTGGTCGTCCAACATGAAGACGAAGCTTGAGGATTTGCTGAGCGCTTCCCACCTTCCTCTCGTTCCTTGGGCGGTGGTTAGATCTGTCCCCTTCACACTAACCATATTCCTGCTGGCCGAGAGCATCGTAGTGCTGGTCACGTGCACTCTCCCAGTATCGGCGGGCCTGTTCACGCCGCTCTTCTTGCTGGGCGCTACGCTCGGTCGACTGTGGGGCGAGCTCCGATTCGCATTTGGCCAGCACCCCTACAACGGTCGCACCGGAGCCATCTGTCCCGCTGGGTGGGCGGCCATAGGAGCTGCGGCCTTTGCTGGAGGTGCCACTTCGACTCTTTCCACCATCGTGGTTACGTTCGAGCTGACTAACAACAGTACCCTCGCCGTTCCAATCGCGTTGGCGGTGCTGTCGGTGAGTTTTTGGCAACTGCACACTCAGTCCTACGGTGTGGTATCCACATTCTCTGATTCGGCGTACGACGTCATTGGACGAGTTAACCACGGCGAGCACTATCTCTCAACTGTGTGATGAACTGGTTGTTATGCGAAACCACATAACATTTTTTGAGTATTATGCTGGCTTACACAGCAGGCGAGAGACTACGAGATCTTCTTGACGATCCTAAGTCCTTCGAACGACACGTGCAGGTCCTGCTCGACAACGTGGATCGCTCACGGAAGGCTCTGACCAAGGTGGAGCTGCAGCGGTTGATGCATATGGTCTGCAACAACTTATGTCGATCCAAGAGCGGAATGACGGACCTGGGCATACGTCAAGACATCAGTGATTGCCCCCAGTTAGTCGCCATACCTGACTTCCTGAAACTCTACAAGGAGTGGTTAGCTCGCATTGTCAACTTCTATCACCCAGACAAGTTGTTTAAGGTGACGAGACAAGATTTTGTAGATGTTGATTGCTGCCTCCCTAAGGGTCAGGCTTCCAGTGAGGACACGCTCTGGACGACACAGCCTTATTCAGAAAGATAAAGCACCTTGGCCAGGGAACGTTCGGAAAGGTGTCTCTCGTGCAGGACGCTAGAACAGGCCACGCGGTGGTTCTGAAGGAGGTGCGATTTGCTCCGCACATCTACCGTACCCGCGAACTTTTTGTGCAGATGGTCCGCTCGGAAGTCAATTTCCTCCGTCTCCTCGACCATCCGAATATTCTGAAGGTGTATGATTTTTGGCATGTGAGAGACCGTCAAATATTAACCAGGAAGAGGACATGAATACTCTGTACATTACGAGTGAGTTCTGCAACGGGACTCATGTGAAGTCGCTGATCGAGGACACCGCTTCTAACCCCCGCTTTGACCAGGGCGAGCGACATAAGCGCATCATGTGGCAGCTGTTCTATGGACTCCATTATATCCATGGGAGACGGATAATCCACAAGTGGGGGTTGCGACAATGCCGAATGCAGAGACCTGAAGCCAGAGAATGTCATGCTCAAGATGACTTCGCATGGAAACTTTCACGTGAAGATCGTGGACTTTGGGTTAGCAGAAGGGGACGAGCATGCCAAAGGAATGAGTGGCACGGTGCTCTACAGCGCACCAGAAAAGTGTCCGCCTCAGTATGTTCCGGAGGACCACCCTGATTACAATCGTCGACGAAAGCTAACATACGACAGCAAGTACGATATCTGGGCAGCAGGCGTGGGTGGCGGGATGCGACATGACGCAGGTGATCATGTTCGAGCTCCTCGCTGGATGCAGCCCCTTCTTAACTGGAGAGCAGGCTCGAAGTCTCAAGAAGGGATCCTCCACTGTATCTTTCACTGTCAAGCACGTGTGGCGTCAAGTATTAGCAGGCCCACTGTGGGAGCACCTTCCCAAGACGACCATCAGCCGTGCGTACAGCCTGCTGAGGCTACTGCTGCAGCAGGACCCAGAAAGGAGGCCTTCCGCTATAACCGCTCTCAAGCACCCGTATTTCACCGACATCAATGTGGCCCTCAACTCAGCTCTGGTCACCAAAGGCATCCAGCCATCACTAGCTGGGAACCTGCGCGCTTTCCAGCATCACTCGAGCCAGAAGGCAGCACTGATCGTCCTCATGGCCCACCTCAGCGACGATGTCAGCGAAGAGATCAACCAAATTGCCGACCTATTCATGGTCCTTGACCGAGACAGAGACGGTGATCTTTCGCGGACAGAAATGGCTGCGGGGCTGCGCGAGTGTGGGGTGTCGCCAGCCAGTGTGCACAACATCTTGCGGGCGGTTGATCTCAACGGGTCGGGGCGCGTGCAGTACACCGAATTCGTGGCGGCGTGCTTCACGTTTGGTGCCGCCCATCTGCAGCTGCTGAATGCTGCCTTCTGCAAATCGGATGTGCATAACAACGGTGCCTTGTCGTTGGAGGAGTTCAAGCAGATGCTTGCCGGCCCCAAGAAGGCGTCCGAATTGCCTGTTGAGAGGACGAAGATGATGTACGACCGAATAGCAGGCGGCAAGAAGATCACGTTCAAGGATATTGTGCGTTACCTTCACACTGATTGATTTTTGTTAATGGACAGTTTTGTATAATATGATCTTGTTTGAGAACGTCCACGGTTACGATCCCTTGTATCAGTTTGGATCAACTCCACAGCTATTATCAAGTTGACCACAGTACAATATGATTAAATATGTTTGAGAACGTTCACAGTTACGATCCATCCCATCAGTTTGGAGGACGCCGCAGTAAAATACGATACTGTCCCTGTGCGTGTTCTGGTGAAACCACGACGAGTGAACGGGGACTGTGCATTTCGGAAATGTGAGCCAAGACGAACCCTAATCTCCGTAACTGGAAGTATGGCGTTTCAAGTGACTCACAATTTGGTGTGAGACAGAAACGACTTGGAAGTATGGCGTGCACCAAATTGCGAGACCGAGATGACTAGGAAGTATAGCGTGAGACCGATACAACTTGGCAGAGATTGAAGGGGGCCGGAGTCACCCACTGTGTTCAATTATTCGGAACCCCACTCGTACGCTGGTTGCTTATTATTAATCATATTGAAGAT
>NW_027178748.1:0-30621 GCF_019968985.1 Porospora cf. gigantea B | reverse complement strand
TGATTCCCAACTGACGTTTAATGGAATCGAAAGCAGGTCCGTTGCTCCACAACTCCTCTACAAGATCGTCCAGACATAGAATGCCGAAACTTCCAAGACGGTTCTCTAGCTCGACGTTGTCCTCGATGGCATCACACATATCTCTTTTGAGTCCCGTCTTGTCTTGGTTTGGTTCAAACTTGTTGGTGTCTATCAGAGTTGCAACCTTTGAGAAGAGCGCGCGAAAATTCTGGGGGCGCAGGTAGCCGTACCACAAAAAATTGCTGATGGGGTGCAACAACGCGCGACTTTCCGGCGTGTTGGGCACGATCGTGAACTGGTTGGAGGCGTGGATTCCCAGGCGGTAGAGCGTGGCCCGCACGGCGGCCGGGGCGTGCTTACGCCGGTTCCGCACTACGATAAGTGCACGCGAACCGAATTCAGATTCGGGGAAGGGGCGAGCCCCCTGGACGCGAAGTTGCCTCTCTCTGTGCCGCCTGACGTCTGTGAATTTCTTTCGGCGTTGTGCGTCCTTAAGGATATCTTCTAGTCGGATCAGCTTGTTCTTGTCGATGTGCTTCTTGGCGCGAACGGCAGTCTCACGTAGGCGTTTGGCCTGGACTGCTCTCCTTCCAGTCTCCCGGTCTCGATTTTTAAGGAAACTTTCCTGAACCTCCAAAGCCTCCCCAGACACAGCAGCCTCGTAAGTCTCGTCAAGTACGTGTTCGTGACCCTTAGGGACGGGGAACTTCTTTGACAAAGGATCCCAGGTTCGTACAGACATCGGAGAAAATGGAGAAATCGGCACTACACATCACCACAAGGAGCAGACAGAACTCTACATTTCCTAAACACCAGTGTGCAGCAGCCTACGAAACCAGGCACCCAGAATGTCCGCACACACAGGTACCGCCGACACAAATCAACCGACTTGTGAGTGAACGGGGACCCCACCACACAGTGATCGCAAAGGAGAACCAGGGCTCTCTGCCATATCTGTACCTGCAGGATCTTCCTCGGAGCGACGAGCTGCAAAACCAACTCATTAGGGTCCTGAAGCACAAGAGCAATATCACAGGGAGCGAGGTCAACTATGAGGCCTGCACACAAAAGGCCGAGCAGATTACGCAGCTGATCGCCAATGGCTACCAGGCTGCAATCACCCAAGTGGAGTACGATTCGCCAGAACTAAGCGATACAGACCTAATAACCCAATGTAATGTCCGGAATTACATGCCTCAACAAGACACCCAGTGCGAGATCTTGACCAATCGAAAGAATCTACATTTCGAGGCTTTCCCTCTGGATACGTACTGGAGTGCGACTGTGAAGCCAGTCGCCACTCCGGAGGCGCCGTTCGAACGCTTCACAGGAGTTTTTGCGCGTGCTGCCCGATTCTGGGGGTGCGCGACTTCATAGTGATTATGAGCAAATAACTGCCAACCATGAGACGTCTTTCAAGCTTCGATGTCATTTGCTTTGATGCAGACGACACGCTATGGGTGAACGAAACCTTCTACAGGACGGCAGAGAGGAATTTCCTCGATCTGATGAGTGAGTTTACGAGTCGAGAAGAGGCTGCAAAGCTCTTCCTGTCACTCAACGTGGCCAACTTGTCGACATACGGCTTCGGCGGCAACGGGATGACGCTCTCGATGATGGAGGCCGTCACCAAGATTATGCCCGACGTTGTGCCGACCTTTGTGATTTTGAAGATCCTCGAGGGGCTCGAGTCCATTCTGAAGAGCCCTGTGGAGGTATACGAAGGTGTAGAGGAGAGTTTAAAACAGCTGCAGTTAGAAGGGTGCAGGCTGGTGCTCGCTACAAAGGGCTGTAACCTCGACCAAGAACGCAAGGTCGCCGCCTCTGGCCTGGCGAGGTACTTCGAACACGTGGAGGTCATGACTGACAAGAAGGAGTCTAATTACCAAGCGCTCTTCCGCAAGCTGCGAGTGGACCCGAGGAAGGTATTGATGGTGGGCAATTCTATGAAATCGGACGTGCTGCCAGTCATCGCTCTGGGAGGTTCCGCTGTATACGTTCCAGCGGACTGCACCTGGGTCCACGAGGACGCACCGCCACCAGTGAACTGCGACCGCTTCAGTGAGTTCAAGTCGGTGAAGCATATGGTAGGCAGTGAGTTCTAAACAAAATCGCACTCATTGGGGTTTAGTCGAGGGCACGTTGGTCTTCCGTAGGACGGCCCTACACACGTGCCCCATTTTTCCGCTCGAGAAAGACGTAGGTCGTAGGTTCGCCGTCTAACCGTTTCCTGGAAACGAACTCGTCTGTTGGGTGAGGCAGGCGCCGCAGCTAGAGGCACCGTATCATCGGCCTCGAAATCCCAGTCGACTGAGCCAGCGCAGTCAGCGTGTGCAGTAGTGGCGTGTGAGATGAGGTCCGGCCACCGAACAAACACCCGAGAGCAGTGAGGACAGTGTACATGTGGAGTGATAGTCTGTGTGGCTGGAGAGAGCAGGCTATGTCGTAAGTAAGTGGGCGATGGAGTGTCGGGAGCCCAACAACGTACACCTTTCTTTCGCCGACGTTCTACTTTGGGGGTGAGAGGCCGCGGAGGGATCTCCATTGTATTCTCGCGCAGCAAGACTGTGAAGTGCGCCAACGCCAGTGGGTCATCCCCTCCTAGCTGCTTGCAGTAGTCTAGCACTACGCTCGGCGTGATGTCGCTCGAACCTGTCACGCGACGCACGCATTCACCAACGTCGGCGCACATACGGCAGCAGACGAACGCAGTGAACCCTTCCACGTGTTGCCTAGTACTAAAGTGAACCGCCTCGTAATGAGCCGATAACCGCTGCCACCGCCTAATTGACATACCGCTTATGCCTCACATGATGAACGTCGGAGGACAGAGGGGACACCTATAAGTGTTGGCTGTCACGACCAGGTCAGGGTGGTCCAGTGGGTGTCGTATATCAATGGGTAGACACGCGCGGAAGACTGACATGAATACCTATTTCTTGAAGCGTTTAAATTCCAATTTGAAATGACTCAGCACTTCGATTTCTTTGTTATTGGAGGGGGCTCTGGTGGCATTGCCAGTGCGAGAAGGGCGGCCACGTATGGAGCCAAGGTGGCCGTGGCTGAGTGCTCCCGGTGGGGAGGAACGTGTGTTAATGTTGGGTGCGTCCCGAAGAAGATGATGTGGTGGTGCTCTCAAGTTCGAGAGTTCATCGAAGATTCACACCACTATGGCTTCGAGAAGGTGGAGCCCAAGTTTTCCTGGGAACATATGAAGACACGAAGAGATTTCACTATCAAGCGTCTGAACGGCATTTACACGAGCAACCTTGAGGGTAGCAAGGTTACCATCTTCAACGAGTTTGCTTCGCTGGTGGACAGCCACCTCCGCGGAGGACCCGTAAAGGTGAAAGTTGGGGAGAACATCATAACTGCTGACCACGTCCTGATTGCCTCTGGCTCGGCGCCAAACAAGCTGGGAGTCGAGGGAGAAGAGTTGACCATCAATTCAGACGGCTTCTTCGCGCTGGAGAAGCAGCCGAAGAAGGCTGCTGTCATTGGCGCTGGCTACATTGCTGTGGAGCTTGCAGGTGTGCTACAGTCTCTAGGCACCGAGACGCACCTAATAGTCAGAGGAGACACTGCTCTTCGGGGTTTCGACGATATGCTGAAATCCAACCTGGATGCTTCACTAAGGCGGAGCGGGATACATATGCAGCCCAATAACACCATAAAATCCTTTGAGCGCGTAGGAGATACTGTGACGGTGAACCTCAACAGCGGCGAGGCTCTTTCCGGTTTTGATTGCGTTTTGGTGGCCACGGGCAGACACGCGCTCATCAAGAACATGAACCTGGGCGCCATGGCACTGAAGGCGTCCGGTCACATCGAAGTGGACGACTTCCAGTCCACAAGCGTGCCTGGAGTTTTCGCTCTCGGTGACGTCTGCGGAGAGGTGCAACTGACTCCCATGGCCATTGCTGCTGGCCGACGCTTAGCGGACCGCCTGTTCGGAGGCATCCCTAACGCAAAGGCTGACTATTCCAATGTACCTACAGTGGTTTTCAGCCACCCAACCCTTGGTACTATTGGCCTCACCGAGCGAGAGGCGCGAGATAAATATGGCGAGGACGTCGTGGTTTACACGTCCACGAGCGTAAACCTGTACTACAGCGCCTTTGATCAACCGCCCAGCGAGAAGCCCAGAACCCATATGAAGCTCGTATGCGTTAAACCGGCGGAGAAGATCGTAGGGTTGCATGTAATTGGAGAAGGAGCCGACGAAATGCTGCAAGGTTTCGGCGTCGCTATCAAAATGGGCGCCACCAAGGCCGATTTCGATAGTGTGGTCGCTATCCACCCTTCAGCCTCGGAAGAATTTGTGACTATGTCTCCTTGGGGTCTCTGTCCTAACTAACGTCTGTGATGGGTCAATGTGTTTACTGCCCCACACCCATGAATCACCAGCGCGAAAAAGGTGAATTTGATTATAGTATGTCACAACCCAACGAGTACGCTGATACCAAGGACTATGAGGAGGTGATTGAGAAGTTCGAGGATCTCAACCTGAAGGAGCCTCTTCTCCGTGGTATCTTCACCCACGGCTTCGTGAAGCCGTCGGTTATCCAACAGAGAGGTATCAAGCCCATGCTCGACAAACATGACATGGTTGGTCAAGCGCAGTCTGGAACTGGAAAGACGGCTACCTTCGTCATTGCGTGTCTCGAGATGATCGACTACAATCTGCAGATGTGCCAAGCTTTGATTCTGGCCCCCACCCGTGAACTTGCTCAGCAGATTCAGAAGGTTGTTATTGCTCTTGGAGACTACCTTAGTGTCATCTGTCACGCCTGTGTCGGGGGAACCGATACCCGTGAGGACATGAAGCAGCTGAGCAACGGTGTGCATATGGTCGTTGGTACCCCCGGACGCGTCTTCGATATGCTCGAGACCCGCCAGGCTTTGAAACTGACGTACCTGAAGATCTTCGTGCTCGACGAGGCCGATGAGATGCTCTCACGTGGTTTCAAGGACCAGATCAATGACATCTTCCGCTACTTGCCTCATGATGCACAGGTCTGCCTGTTTTCGGCTACTATGCCGAGTGATATCCTTGAGCTGGCTGAGAAGTTCATGAACAACCCCAAGCGTATTCTGGTAAAGAAGGATGAGTTAACTCTCGAAGGTATTAGGCAGTTCTACATCGACGTTGACGAGGAGTCTAACAAGTTCTCGACGCTGTCTGATCTTTACGAGAACATCACAATTGCGGCCTCCATCATCTACGTGAACTCTCGTAGAAAGGCTCACCACCTCGCTGAGGAGCTGACTCAGGACGACCATACTGTGTCTAAGATCCATGGCGACCTCACGCAACCTGAGCGTGAGAAAGTTATGCAGGATTTCCGTAACGGCGCCTCCAGAGTGCTGATTGCAACTGATCTCCTTGCACGAGGAATCGATGTCCAGCGCGTTTCGCTCGTCATCAACTACGATCTGCCTCCCTCTATGGAGAACTACATCCACCGAATCGGTAGATCCGGTCGTTTCGGACGTAAGGGAGTTGCTATCAACCTGGTCACGCGTGACGAGATGGAGTATCTGAAGGAGATCGAAAACCACTACAATACCCAGATCGAAGCCTTGCCCAGCAACTTGTCTGAATTCTTCAAGTAGTCTGATGGTTTGTGTGTGCAAATCCAATAAAGTGTTGCACGGTTCAGATGTACAGCGATGTCCACTGGTCCACTCATTCTTCCTCTACTGTAATCCACGAATAAACTGGTGCCTGACGTTTCCCAAAGTGTGCGTCAATCGCAGCGCAAACTTCTTGCTGATGTCTTCTCCCCGGACGATGAGTCAACACCTGCGTTGCTGAGTCAGTCGTGGTCAACTTACCAACCTGCTCCTTTGCAGTTGCCCGTTGTGAATTGGACAAATGAAGTCGTGAGTTACAGGGGAGGTTTGCACGGCAGTGGCACGAGGCGTGGTGCATTCAGGCAGGCACGCGACACAGCCAGATGCTCACCGCCAAAGGTGTGCTCGACGTGGTGTACGCCTCGTTTCTTAGTCAGAGGTCCGTGACGCTGGAGGAGGTGCTAGTGGCTAACGACGCAGGGGACGCTAGCCTGGCTGACCTTAGAGCACTGCTTCTGGACGTTGACCCGGTACCTCACGTCTTCGCAAGGAAGCAAGGGATCGTCGTGTGCCTGCCCCCCGTCAGAGCAATCGTACTGGTGGACCGACTTCTTCTTTTGATCAAGGAACCCATACAGGAGATAGACAGTTTCGTGGTCGAGTTGACGACGCTGTCGCATAAATTCAGCTGCCTTCACCAGTTTTTCGACGCTCTTAACTCTGGTTCCGATGACCGGTCGTGGGAGTACGACTTACTGCGGTTAATACGTGGTTGTCAGTTTTCTATAACAGGATTTGAGGCGTGCTGTTTAGAGATTCTGCTTGAGAAGGGTTTTCAGGATATTCTCTTTGAGCTTGAACAGCTCGAGGCTGAATTTGTAGAAGAGCTGACGCTGTACCGTAATCGGTCTCTGTTTGATACCGAGAAATCGCAGCGGTTGCAAATCTACGAAAACTGTGTGAAACGGTTTGAAGCTCGACTAGCTTACATGCGCCAAGCATTCGACGAAATCCTCTGGTCGCATTGCAAACTACGAAACTACAATCTTCTGGAAGCTGCCTTTCGGCGTTTACTGGTCCAAGATCCTCGCCCCCAGATCAGTGATGAGCTGCGAGAGGCGATTGCAGCACTTGTGTCCTCGATTGTCTCCGACCCAAATCGGACAGGCACCCGATTGGACGAGTTCCTCACCTTTTTCGATTCGCTTCTGGATGGGTTTTCGAAGAGAGTTCGAGAAATGCTGAACAACCTCGACCGTATTGTGACGACTACCGTCCGCAGTCGCGCCAAAGGAAGGGAGGCCCTGGCTTTAATCGACCTCATTGCAGGACTCGTGTTGTTGACTGCCGGCATGTCAAGCTATGTCAGTGGAATTTTCGGCATGAACGTTGGGGAACCTGTCTACGACATGGACACAGTTGGCGCTGCGAAGTTCTGGTCTGTGTTCTCTCTCTTACTAATTGCCGGTTTCGGTTGTACGGCAATTCTAATTCGGGACGTTCTCATTGAAGGCAATGTTTAGGTGCTGTTGCTGTGCTCAGGACACATCCACAGAGAATGAATTAACTACTGACGCGCTGGTGGGCAATGAATCCCGATCCGACTCAGACACACCAAACAGGAAGCACCGTTCTCGTGGAACGCTCTGCCGAAAAGGAACGGATAAAGAAACTAGTAAAATCTTTCGTACAAGAGGCACGTTATGGTATCGAACTTCAAGTCTCGGATGGTGAGGGCAAGGTTGTGCAGCCTGCAATCTTCTTGTTAGATCGCTGCCTGGAAGTGAGAGCTACGGGTGTATCGAATCAGTCCTTTGAAATACAGAACCAGACTACCAAGACGAGCACGCTGTACAATTTGAGAAACGTGTCCTCAATTCGTCGAGGCTACGAGATTGTGGCGCTGCGAAAATCCCTCCAGCACCAGGCAATTCAGCTCGACATGGCAGATGCGCCCTCGCTGGTCCTCCTCGTGGATAACGTCGGGTTGTTCGAGAAGTTCTACTCGTCCCTGTCAGTACTGCGTTTTTTTATAACTTCTGAGAGATGACTGCCAGAACATCTCCGGCATTTTTTGGATGATATATGGGCCCGTGCCGCTTCACCTCCTCAGATGTTCGTTGGCCACAGCTTTCACGGACGCGTCTGGCGTCGAAACTGCGATGGAATACGGCTGCGGGAACGGGCAACTGTTGGCTCACTTGGGTAGAGTAGAGGGCCTAGGACTGATCGTGAGTGGTGAGATCCATCAACAGCCAGGTTGGGGTTGACGTGGTCGCCGCCGTATTGCAGAGGTCGTATGGGACATCTAGAGGCGCTCTGTGCGTGAGCCATTGCTCATGGTCAAGTCCAGCACAGCTGCGCCAGAACCGCCTGGAAGTGAAGCTTTATCACGGGGACATTCTGGAAGCACCACCACAAGAACTTGTGGACAGATTCCACTGCGGTGCTCTTATTCTTCAGGAAGTGTGGGTCTGGGGGGGTTGGCGAAACAGAATTGAGCATCTGAAGCCAACGTCTCTCAGCAGACTCGCGAAGCAGATAACCACCCTAGGGCCAACCCACCTCTACGTCAGCACGCCACACGTGATGTTCAACCCAATTTTTCAGTTGGGGGGCGAATTCAGGGCCAAAGACCATGAGTTCGAGTGGACAGAAACAGAGTTCTCGCAATGGCTGGCTAGTAATTTACCGGAGTATGAGGGAGTCGTTGTGGGAATAGGCTTCCATCGTTGGAGCAGATGCGCCCTCGACACACTGGATGCAAGTCCCTGCGATCCCGTTCACAGCATTACTTTCCTATACGATTCCATCACGAACCCAGGCCGCCTGTTCCAGGTCCGCTCCGACGCTTGCGAAGTCTGGGACCCAGTGGTCGATACGAGACGAAGGTGGCTGACCAGCATTGGGTTCCGACTTGAAGAGTTGATCCTCGGACCGAGAGAATTCAATTTGTGGTGTCGTTACGGCCCTGCAACTCAATCGGCTCTGTTAAAACGGCAGACAGGCGCTGTTAGACAGATGTCGTGTGAGCGGTCGTTGTGGTCGCTTGTAAAGAGCATAGCAGTGCCGTCCGTGAAGGATATAGACAGAGAATCCGAGCTACTGCGCAGGATTCGTCGGGTGGCCACCATCCTGTCTCCAAGGATCGAAGACATATGGGATGACGCTGCAGTGCGGAATCTCGCGAAGGACTTTGAGGAGGTGCGGAGCCTGGTGAAGCTGCTCTAGGCCTAATGGAACAAGAGAGCCCGTTGAGGAGGTGCGGAGCCTGGTGAAGCTGCTCTAGGCCTAATGGAACAAGAGAGCCCTTTGAGTGTGGTCACCAGTATCCATCATCAAGTCCAAACGAAATGTACGTTCGTCGCAGTATTTTATCGCTTTGGGTAGTAGTCGCCGAAGCAGCCTGTGTTGCAGTATGAGATCCTCGATCGTAGGTACCCGTAGCATGTGTATAGACTTTAACTGGTGATTGGGGAACAAGGGCGCAAGTTCGAAGGTTGATATCCGTTCGTGGTTTGAGTCGCCGACAGACAGAATCGAAAGGGAAGAGGAGTCTCCCAGCTCACTGTCAGCAAAATATGTTAACGTCTCCTGAAGGAACGTTACCCGTTTCCATTGCAGGGGGTCATTTGAGAAGTGTTCTGTGTGGAGTTGTCCAAGGACTCACTTCCTCTTTTCTTCGCGCTGATCTTGGGGATGCTTCGAACGTCCTCATAGCAGGCAGGAAGGAATGACCGGCAGGAGACGTCCACCCAGTCTTGGCTGCCGTTCGTGATGATCATTACGGTACCCAAGTCCCTCGATAGATTCAATGTCAGCACGACCTCTTCGCCGAGAGTCTCAAGTGCCGTCTTCATTTCCGGAGTGATATCCTGCGGAGGCCTCGGTGGAGTTTGCGGCTGTCGTGGAACAAAGTTTTCTCGACGTAGGGCTGTGGTGGCTAGCAATGTATCGTCCCAGTCGAAGATGATGAGTTGGCCACTCTTAAGGGAGGGACCCCTAAAGCGCTTCGGATCTGGTGGTTCCATCGCTGGATTTTGCTATATTTGCGTCGCTAGAGGATTCGAATTCTAAGTTGCTGATGGTGTATTTTTTTTAGGTAAGGTGTGCGACGTGAGGGAAATGAAGAAGTTTATGCTGATCTGTGTCTGACATCTTTGGAGTAGTCGAATGTGGCATTGTTCGATCTCGGTTCCTCGCACCAAGAACCGAAATATTACCGATGTGGGCCCCAGAGACACCTCAAGATGGTTTTATTACATTTATTACGTGCGCGATGTCCAAGAGCAATCAGCTGATCCAACGTCTTCTGGAGGCGGAGGAGGATGCGGAGCGAATCGTTAAGAGGGCACGGGATAACCGTGTGAAGAAGCTGAAAGAGGCTCAGGATGCAGCGCAGGAGGAGATCGAGTACTACCGTAAGAAGGAAGAAAAACGCTTTCAGAAGGAATTCTCGGAGAAGTATGGCAATGAGGCCGACGAGGAAGCCCTAATAGAGGAGCAGATCAAGAAGGAGATTGATCTTGTTAAGAAGGATTACAAGGTCAATCACGAGGCCGTGGTGTCGTTCCTTGTGCGGAACTGCGTCAACGTCAACGTTAAGTTGTCGCAAGCCGAGCTGAGGAGAATTGAGATGCACTTCAAGAGAGTAGCTGCCTAAGTCTTTGGTCTTTTGGAATCAACATATTTATGCTATCTGCCATAATAATAGTGAGGTTGTGTGCTGGCTGACAACGAGGTTTCACCAAGCGGTCAACTACTAGCATACCGTCTGTTTCGCGAGCATTTTGGCCGAGGGTTTTTGGCAGCACTCGCCAGACGAGTGAGGGAGAGTCTCTCTGCACACAGCTCGCTCACTCTCGCAAAGATGATGCTGCCCCACCAGTTCATAAGGACACGGTGGATCGCGAGCTGCACGTGGTTTGCGTTCAAACAGGCGTGTTAATTGCGGGACTGGTGAGAAGGAACCCCAATGTATCGTGTGTGATTAGTGGACTGCACGGCCTGGTGGAGTGTCTGACAGCGGTTCTTGACACGCCTGCTCTGACACCTGCCGGGATAATACAGAACGGCCCGTTGGTTATCGAGGTTCTGGATGCCGCATTCGACCACGGTCATGTGCAACTCATCGGCGTGGAGGCCCTGCGGAAAAGCCTGGCCTTCAGAAAGGACAGCGTCTGGCAGACTCCTGGTCTAGCGGAAGGCCTCTCAGTCCAGATCACGGGGATGGTGTCGTGGCGCCGACCTGGCCTCACCTACAGTCAGAATCGGTTGTATGTGGACTTGGTTGAGCTGGTTTCGGCGACCATCAGCGCTAACGGAGAGCTGCTGCAATCTGAGGTGCGGGGGCGAGCGGAGGCCAGCTGCAGGCTCTCCGGCATGCCGGAGTGTCGAATGGGTATCAGCGATCGGCTCAAGGCGCCTGGCGACGAGCAACCCGAGCAACTGAACGCCACCTACCACCAATGCGTGAAATTGGAGAGGTTGGACAGCGAACAGTCAGTGGTATTCACGCCGCCTGATGGCAAGTTCACCCTGATGCAATACACCATACATCGTAATATGGTGCTGCCGTTCACTATGGACGTGCAGTACAAAGGCGATTTTCGGAAAGGCTCACTGGAGGCCGAATTGCGTATCTGTGTACGAGTCTCACTTCATGACGCAGTGGTGCTCGTCCCTGTCCCGCCTGAAACCATCCAGGCGTCTGAACCAATAACCTCCACGACCGGGTCAACGCGGCTGGACCTCGGTCGACATGCCGTCGAGTGGCGAGTTAAACGTATGACTCCGCAGACAATCTACGCCATTCGGGTGGTAGTCAACGTGGAGACCAGCGACACTCTGTGGCCGCTGCCTCGGCCGCCAGTAACGTTCAACTTTGCGGTTAGCTCGAGGACGATGTCTGGCTTCGCTATCCGTTACCTAAAGGTGCACGAAGCCTCCAATTATAGAGCAGTCAAGTGGGTACGCATGCAGAGTCAAGTAACATGTCATCGAAGGTTCATCGTCGATGTCACGCGGGACGTCTAGTGCAGCTGATCGATTCGACTCGTGCCAGACTTTTCGAGGGCAGAATACCTTCTCTCAAGGTCAATTTCAGTGGGAGTGGTCTTGCGAGATTTGAACTGTGCGAATCTGCCGTCAGCATTGACGCGAGGCCTAACCTTTTTTGGTATTCGTCGGCCAGTTTTCCCAGCTGAAGTTTTGTTGTCGCTGCGAGAGTGGCGGCTTGCTGAGTTACAGAATACATCACATCACACCTCACACAACTCGACAATCTTTTCTCGGTGCGACTGAAGGTTCATGACCGAAATTGCCGGTACGATTTTTCTCGCCCACTGATGCCCACACATCAATGGACACATCCCACCGGAATGACCCTCTAAGCATACCGCAAGGAATAGGCACCACAGTCCCGTCATTGTACTCCAGCACTTTGACGTCTCTGTCGGGGAAATGGACAACGAATTCTCGCCTCACCCCGACGGGCAGAGCAGCGGTGAAGTGGTTCATGTTCACGCATGACTCTGATGGGTTGCAGGCGGTCTGATCGGTGGACTGACCGCTGGCACCGGTGAATTCTGTCCCAGTTGTGGTCGGGGGAAAAGGGGGAAAGGTTCCTGTGGTTGTCGGTGGAAATGGAGGGAACGTTGCTGTGGACACTGAAAAACTAGCCGTAGATAGAGTGGGGAGCGTGAATGTGGGGAGACCACTAGAGAACGTCGGAAGAACAGTGGAAAATGTCGGGGGGCTCACGGTGGTCGTTACGAATATATCTGGAGCGAAGGTATTGGGAGGTAGCGGATGAGGAGGTAACGGTGGAAGCGGCAGCGGCGGTAACGCTGCAACAGTGCACCCCACAAACAGTACGAGTTTTCCTTTCATATCACTGTACAATATATAGATTACCTAAGCCGACATGCATGAACCATTCATTCAATTAAACTTGGCAACATCTTCAACGGATCTAGATATACTTCCCTGCTTTGAACAAGTGCTCACCAGCTTCAGTGAAAACACCTCCCTTATCAATAAACGACCACTGTACGTTGGATCCGTGTTCCGCTATGCCTTCCAGCAGAGCCAGTGCGACCTTGTATAACTCCGTCTTCGGGATGCCAGTGTGGCTGTAGATGCCGCCAGATATCAGAGGAACTCGGATCACCTCCACGGGGTAATCGGAGCTGGCGTTATGGGCCTCTATTAGGCGTGCCATATTAGCTCCCAGAAGTTTGACCTCTGCTAGAAAACACTCGACTGGGCGGTCACCTAGCCTTTTTCCATTGGGTCCTACCACGTAGAGCATAGCGTACTCTGGGGCCACGTCGGGACGTCGAGATTTGGGATTTTGGAGAATGCTCAGACAACAAAATCCCGACATCTCTTGGTTAAGTGGAGCGATGGCGGAGGCTTCAAGTATCGTAGGACAGCCCTTTCGAGAGGAGAACCTCTTGTGGAGGACCACGTCCTCTATGGACGAGTCCAGGTCCTCCAAAATATCCTTGTGCATCTGCTGAAACACGCTTTTGTCCAACCCGTGTCCATTCATGTGACGTCCGAAGGCTCCATTGAGGCCAGCGCACTTCTGATCGGACACGTGGAGTACCGAGCTGCCCGCGTTGATGTTAGCCGTTCGCTGAGGGCCCGGTTCTCGGAGTTCGGTGTGGAAGGCAGGAGGGTTGTCATTTTCTGGCACCTTTTCAATCTGGATTCGAGGAATGGCAGCGGGAATGGCAGCGGGAACGGCAGCGGGAATGGCCGCGGGAATGTCCACAAAGTCCTTCACCGGCTCCGACTCCTCCTGGAATTGAGGAATGTCGAGGTGGCAGTCCTCAAGCTGTCGCTTCTGGATGTCCACCGCGGCAAGGGGCCCCTCCGTGGCACCATCCAAGTGGTGGGGCTCTACTCGGAGGATGCCGCGGTCCTTACGGTAAATGACACCGAATCTGGCATCATCTGGCAGGTCGAATTCCACACAATCATCGCAATTATCGACAGAGGTGACATTGTTGGATGATTCGAGTTTGGTCTGGGTCTCGGGTGTCGCAGGGTGTGCCGCGAGCTTTGAGCACAAGGGCCTCCCAACTGCGTCGTTGTCGATTCCTTCAATGTCAAAGCCTTTCACGTACATAGAAGAGCAGTGGTCTCTTGCTTGTGGTATGCGGAGAGAGGCGGAAGCCACTAGCGCTTGACTAACTTGGCAGTTTGGACCAACAGTTTCTAGATTCATAATAGAATATTTTTTATGATCGCACCTCTCACACGATAATAGGTCCATGAGACAGATCATCGAATTCTGCTTTGTTTTTGACGTACCAGTCGTGGAAATCCACAAGTCGCGGCTTCTTACGTATCAGAATCGCCATTTTGTGCAGGTTGTTTAGGAATGGCACTACTCGCCAAACCCGTATACGGGGGTACTTCGGAGGGGGGCTTAGCGATTCCAAACTTACCCACTTCGTTGACTCGATTTCCTTCCGGGTGTGTGGGTAGCAGACAACGTCTTCGGACATGTCTGGAACCACAAAAAGCTTCACAGACTGACCCTTTGCTAGAACCTCTATGAACACGTCTTCATGTATAAGCGTCCGCAGATTCAGGCTCAGCTCCTCAAGGATCTCGCGGACGGCACATTCTCTATCGGTCTCACCCTGCTCTATTTTTCCTCTGGGGAACATCCAGTGCTGCGACCCCCACTGCCGAACCATGATGACCTTGTTGAGCTGCTTGTTCAGCAGAATAGCCCCTCTGCGGGGTATGTGGCGGTTGTAGCACTGCCATACGCAGTAGAGTTGGTCGAAATGAGAGCATTGGGCCAATGGAAAGGACAGCTGCTATTGGAGACGCAACGCAGTCACCGTAAGAAGAGTCCCGAATGCGCGGAAGGAAAGTCGTGGAAGCTCGCCTCTGTGGTTGTCCACCCAGAAGTCCTCATAGAAAAAAAAAGCCTTCTGCAGTTGGAAGTAGAAGTGAAGCGTGCGACTAAAATTCGGCGGCATCCCCACAACAAAACGCATGAAGCAATCCTCCAACGCCTCCCTCATCAGGCGTGAGTCCGGAATTGCTGACAGTTTTCGCTTGTCCTTCTGCTGACGTATCCTTGGGACAACCTCCCTCAGAGACGTGAAGTCTCCTGAAGCTGAAATTGACGCGCGCCGAACTCGACTTGCGATAAGCCGCTCGAAGTCAGCGTTGTCGTACTCCTGGTCGCCCCAGTGCCAGTCAGAGTCGCTGAACTCCGTTTCCGTCACCCCAGAGTCTGAGGCCACATCAGACATTGAACACCATGAACTGTCTGAAGCCTGAGATAACGCTGTTGAGTCCAGCTCGCTGATTGGAGTAACGGTTACGGTCATGCCCTCATACGAGGCGAGGAGGGTATTTACGCCCCCCGAATCCGCCATGCTTAAAGGCGATTATCCTATGGGATCGTCTGAGTAAGCATTTCTGCGGGACCCTTACGCAGCAACTCTACATCAACGTTAGAGGAGGCCCGCTTGACTCTCGATCGCGTCGGAGATGTGTCATTCCGGAGCAACTCTTCATCGACGTTAGAGGAGGCCCGCTTGACTCTCGATCGCGTCGGAGATGTGTCATTCCGGCCGTACGTGTCGGACGCCTTCGTTCACCTTCTGGCTGTGTGCTCCAAAGCCACTCGACGCAATATTCTAATGGGAGACATCATGCATACCGACGTGCTGGAGATTGTACTGGCGCTGATGCGACCTTTGGGGGAGACCAGACTGCGGTATAAGTCCTTGCCGCAGCCGGCACGCCAGGTGCTGGCTAAGGCGTCACCCATTTGGCCGATGGTGCTTCTGACGCACACAGATGACGAAATCTACGCAGAGGAGTTTCGACGGAAGCTTCGTTTCGTTGAACGTGTACTTCTGCAGTACGCCAAGAAGAATCTCCATGCAAATCGCTGGGAAAGCTCAGTCGACGACGATGAATGGTCATCTGGAGTGCGTAGGTCTCTGGTGACTGCTCGTGAACGCGTCGCCTCTTCAGAGAAGGACGGTCACAGCAGTGTCTCCTCCTCGCGCAAGGCCGGAGACCAGAGCGACCGGTCAATGAGCGATGCATACGCTGGCGACGTCAGTTCTAGCTGTAGTCGTTCGGCGTCCTGCAGCCGCCGCGCTGAAGATGAGACGCCTCTAGACGGAGGCGACGGAGTCTCCCCCAGCGTAACGATGCCGGTAGCCATTACAGCGAAGCATGGGCACAGCCTGTCGGAGGAGGACGTTGAGGTTAAACGGACTTTGGGGTCTGTGTCTGAAGATTTGGGGTCTGCGTCTGAAGAGGACTCCGATGTTAAACGGACTGATTTAGGGTCTGCGTCTGCAGAGGACTCGGCGTCGGGGTCTAACGAAGTGAAGCCTGTGGTGGAGGACTCCACCGGAGACAAGTCTCATCTGTCGTCTCCTGGGCGAGTCAGCAACGAAGGCGAGAGTACCTCTGAGGACCCGTCGGAGGAGTCAAAAAGCTCCCGAAGTTCCAGAAGCTCGTCGTCCTGCGCCGACTCTAGAGCTGACTCTCTTTATCACGACCCGCAGTACAGCTTTGAGTCGGGGGACGAGCATATCGGGCACTGTAATACGTGGTTGGCCACAGTTAAGCGCGACAAGGTGCCTCATGATGAAGACTGGATGTACGAGTGCCACCCCTACACGTCTCCGGCAAATTTCCGAGTCCGGGAGTCAATTGAATCGTACTATATGAGCTCCGCCAGCGCAATATCTTACTCCTCGGGGTACAAGACTGGAGAGACCAGCTTCTACATCAGGAAGCAGCGAAAGAATCTTCCAATCCCAAATCCGCAACAGTATTTTCGTGAACGCGACAAGAAGTTGCTGAAGACTCTCCTTGAGACTGCGCACCCCGAATCAAAGTTTTTCCGTGTCACAAGGCATAATCTTCGAGAACTCAACGCGATGAACGCCAAACAACTCCTTTGCTTCTCAGGACCCCTAAAAGTCAAGATGGTCAACGCGGTGACTGATATGGAGCCTCTCTCGTGTCGGCTGAATGTGGAGTACTGTCCTACGAGTTTTACTCACCAGGATGACTTGCCCGGTTGCTACTGGGGCACAGCGCCTGTGAAGTATCCCACAGCCCACCATTTTGTAATCCCACCGATTTCACCGCTTCGGTTTCCGAAGTTCCAAAGGCACGGAAGACCAGCTCGATCTCCCTCCTTCGAGAAAGTCCACGGATGCCTACATATGTCAAAGGACCTCCCATCAGTAGGAGCTACAAAGCTGGTTGGTGGATTAGAGTGGGTGCAAACGCGTGCTTGCCATACAGATCCGCGACTCCGGCAGTAGAACTGCACACACTTCTGTTTAACGCCATCGTGGATGCTGCTTATCAAGATCTCAAGGTGTGTACGTCATTCAATGCCATGACCGCGCAAGAGCGTAGGGACGCCAGAAGATCTGCTAAGGGTCCCCTCTTTGCGACTCAGTTTGGAGCCCTCTCATGCTTCTCGGTCCCCTCGTTGACTGATCCGTTCCCCCACCTGAAACAGTAAGCCAATCCTCTTCCGCACAACGCAGACATGTAGAAGACTTCCAACCAGAAGCCACCGTGTCAGAAGACCCCATGGTGACGTGGAAACGGGTTGTGCAGGCGCTCAGTATCGAGAAAATACATAATGAAGACGCGAATGCCTTCTCTGAAAAGGGATTCCAGGAGCTCCGAGATTTTGTGTTTCTTACGGGGGGGCACCTGATTCCAAGTCAGTGTCTCCAACTGATCGAGGAGGAGTTGTACAGACATCTTATGGCGGCCAAATACCGACGCAAAAGGCGTCGGCGCGGATTCCGAGCACCAAACCCAAGACGGCGGTCGGAATCGGACAGCAACTTGACGCACATCACCCATATAGAGACCAGCACCGACAACTACCCCTCTAGTGCGAGGCCATCATCCAGAATGCTGTCGGACAGCCAAAGTCGCAGCGACGGATCGCATCAAATTTGCATTCCGCCTCCTCCTTCGGTAATGCCTAGCGGCACGACGTTCCTGAACATTCTCATTGATTGCTCTCAAGAGCAAGCTGTTGAGTCTCGCCAACTGAGAAAGGTGAAGGGTAAGGCGAAGCCCAAGGCACGTGCAAGGTTCTGCAACGATGCCAGTATGTGTGTCGGCGAGAGAAAAGAGAAGACTGAGAGACGCGCTCAGGGTCTTAAAAGTGAGGACTCCCCGAAGCGCATTATTCGTGGAAGGGGCGGCAACAAGCTCACCGTTTCGCGGCTTGTGTCCTAAACCTAATACGTACGCAACCCCAAACCCTGTAATACCACCCAGTGAAGAGACGTTTATCATTGCAAGTTGTACGGAGATAGCTTGGTGAACTTGCCTACTTCTTGTTCCACTTCGTTGCAGAGCTCTGTTTCGTTTAGAGCAGTAGAGCTTTCTATCAACGCATCCTCGAAGTGGAATGCCCAGAACGTCAAGCTCAGTAAGGTGATCATTCCGATCACGATGCCAAGACCGGATTCGGAAGGGAAGAAGACAGACACCAGATACGACAATCCGCCGGCACAGAGGAGGAATGCGTTCATCAGTCCATGCCAGTCACTCGTCCCTTCGTCGTGGTATATCTCAAGCAGAGCTATCGCGGGGGCCATACACAGAAGCTTGATGCCGAAGAGAATTTTGCAAACGGCGAAGTACAGCCAGTCAACACCTCCTGTCGTGTAATTTTCCCACCAGAGCTCAGAATAGTTTGCGCTCATCCAAACGTAGGCAACGAGTTGCAAAACCATGCCGACCATATCGAAAAAAATCGCCACACCGAAGGCTTTAGACCCTGCACGGAAACCTCGAGCCCAAGCCGCATCGTCCGAAAGGAATGCATGGAAGCACGCCAGGTGCAAGCCGCCCAACAAAGCAATACCAGTACACACTGCCAAATACGGAATGTAGTTCGTTTCAGCTCGCATTTGCTCCGTGGTGAACTCGAGTCCCCAAGTAAAAACTCGAGTGCCTCCGAAAGCGTAGTAGCCGATGTTCACTGCGAGTGCGGTGATCAATCTTATGAGGAACCCAATTCGAAGCTGTGAGCCCAGGTACCGCTCTAACACCTCGCCTGACAGCCATTGGTGCGACTTCCGTGCTCCTGTGTCGCCATCGTACCCTTCATGACGCGTGGTGTACCACATCTTTTTCGCCGGCGATTTGGAATTTAAATTTTTTTGTGTGCACTTCTGATCTCCTATTCTCCCAGAGATATCAGTATTACTTACCCAAGGGCAGCAAGAAGCGCTTACCAACCCAATATTTGGACTCAAATGACTTGCCCACTCCGTGCGACTTGGCTGCTGCGATGAAAGAAAACCCATATCCACTCCGCCCTACCTCGTCGTGCTACCGATCGCTATGCTCTCCAAACCTGGGATTATCTTTCGCGGGATGGCTCAGTGATAAGGGCACAGCCTCCACAAGCCGTGCGTTCATGGCATGAGTCCTGTGGGAATTTTTTGAGTGTCACCTGAAATGTGGGTACCCACACGGAACACATATCATTCGCTCCTGACGTTCAATCTACAGTTCAACTCCGCAGGTTCAGGCGAATGGACAGACGGAAGTCTACCTGTACATCGGCTACAGCCTACGACGCCAAGCTCACCGAATTGGCGGTAAACGTGTTCACTGCATGCCAGCACTGAGGCTGCTGTATCAGGAGATGGAGGTGTTCCAGGACTGGTGCCATGGTTTCTGGTTTGCCTCACATCAAATCCTGAACAGGCAGATGGAATGTCAGGAATCTTTGCATGTTGTTCTGACTACCCGACAACACGCATGAGGAAGACGGGCCTTACGACCATACGGCTGCAATGGAACCTCTTGCATTGCACCTGTCTAGAAATCATCACATGGACCTTGCGACTAAGCACGTTCCATTCAACAATCGAAGCTGCACTCAAATCCGCTGGAGAAAACACACATGTGCGTATCATGCAGTAGTATCAACTCCATGAAGTAGTACAACTACATAACTCACTTGTGTAACGGAGTGGACGACGTGGATACAGGTAGAAGTACACAGAAAAGATTATTCGACCAGAGAGGTGTGCGCAAGTTTAAACAATTCGTTCTCAGATTCCACTGTATGTTCATCATTCATGGATACTCCAGCGCCGTTGTGGACTGCGATAGGGGCCGATTCGTTGGAGGAACGCTGCCAACTCATGATCTCCACAATCGGCCGCCACATCGACGGGGGATGCCCCGTCCCGCGTGTTACACCGAAAGATGTCGACTCCGAGCTCAGCAAACAGTCTGACTATCTGGTGTTGTCCGTTCTCTATGCAGCCTGTGATGACTGAGTTGCCATTTGAATCGATGACAGAGGCGTCACCGCCGTTCTCCACGAGGAACTGGACTATCTTCGGGCGTCCTTCGTACGCCGCGACATGCAATGGTGTAAACCCAAAATTGGACAGCTGATTCGGCCGGAAGCCATGCTTCAGCAACGTTGAGGCGCACTCCACGTCGTTCTGGTAGGCTGCGTAGTGCAGGGGGGTGTTTCCACCGGAATCTTTTATGTTTTTGATGGAGTCAGCGTTCCTCAGGTTCGCTGCTGCGATTACAGCAGTCTCAGGGGTTACGGTTCGGAACATATCCGCTCGAATTTGTATTTCCTTTCGATTGCCTATTTTGCAGTCTCGCCAGTAGTGGTACTCTCCCCAGAGGATAAACTGTCCTACCAGAGCAAGCAAACACAGGCCCAATTCCAAACACGACACTCCGAGCACTGATCTCCAGAATTGGCTGCATCAGGATCCAGTGGTAATCTCACTTCTCCTTGAATTTCGACAGGGGTCGTAACCACGCTCCGACGACGTCGTTACAGTCCAGAGCTTCATCAAATTCAGCCAGCCATCGATCGTTGTCCGGCGTATCAGACAGCTGCAGGCCCATGGAGTCTATTAGGCGTCCGGACCCGCCCACACAGGTGTTGATGAAGCGCTCTTGGTCAACTTTGTTGGGCACGACATCAGCAAGGTACTGGGGAACCGCAGGCAATTGCCGAAAGAGAGACGGTTGGTCTGCAGCGTCACCGATGACAGACACCCAACCAACTACGAATGCATGGCTGACAAACGAGACAAGCAGCAACCCGCCTGCCAACCCAACAAGGATTTCCAGACTCAGCATTAGCCGGCTCAGGCAAGCGAAGCGGCTGGGGGAGACCTCCTTCTTGGCACACGCCATGCACAACAAAGGTAGATGTACGGCAACGACCAAGATGTAGACGGTAGCGAGGGCGGCAAGGCGCACGAGTCGGTTAAGGGAGGTGGCTCGGTCCAGAAGTTGAATGAATGAGCTGAAGCCTGAGAGCAAGTGGGAGTCGCAGAGTAGTTGGCCTTGAATCTCCACGAGAGCGGCCCACCCAGTGTCGACGAGCGTCTTGATCACGGATGCGTCCTCCGCAGAGCCGGAGTATGAAGTTTGCATGTCGCGAATGTTGACATCCGTGTTGAGAAAGCCCTGCCATCCTTCGTCGTCGCCTACGACTGCTTCCCATTCACCCCCTACGGAGCAGCATTGCAAGCTTCCGGCGTTGGCGGTCACAGAAGCTATGGCCGCACCTACGCAGCCAACTACGACGAGAATCACGCTGCAATACGTCAACATGATAAGGCGCTGACGGAAGAAGCTGGTCTTGGCCCGAGGCTCACGCCAAAAAGGGCTGGTTCGAGGTCTGTGCCTAACAGGTCTGGCACAAGCCAAAATGAGAGTCACCAAGATCCACATGAACCCGGCGAAGGCCACCACAATGTGGGCCGTTCCCGATTTCACCAGAGTCCAGCTGAATGTCAGCGTCAAGACGTCATTCAAGGCCTGAGTTCCGAATAGAAAATCTTCAAACGCTTGGAGGAAATGATCAGTGGTTCGTGATAGCCCACAGTACAGGGGCTTTTCGGAGCCACAGTATTTCAGAACCCGCCTCAAGAGGTCGTCGCTGAAGTTTCGCATGTCCTCCACAGTCTGTACATGGCAACTGGACATCCACCTAAAACCGGCTTAATAATCATACGTGAAGAGTGTTGATACAACATAACAGCAGGGAGCCAAACCTTAAAAGCAATACAAGACGCCTAGTACGCCTCCGCATGGCCAAATGTCGGGAATCATGGCCAAGCATCACTGGGCCCCCCTTTACGGAGGGCGAATTTCCGGTAGACGCTGCGGGCGTAGTCTGACACTGTTTTGTCGCCTGCGTCAAGAGGAGCGGAATATCCCACCGTTTGCATCCCTAACAGCCGAACACTTGTGGCAGCGGAAACGACGTGGAAAGTTAACGTTCTTGCAGTTTCCACACTGCCAGTTGCCCTGCTTTCCGCGACGTGGCAAGGGACCTCCTTCTGCGAAGCACAGAGGATCGCCGTAAATCTTAAGAAAGGAAGACGGATTCTTAAACTCGTCTGGGTGCGCAAGCATCAGGGCTTGCTTTCGAGTTTGCCCCGCAGCCTCAGGGCCTAGCAAGGTGAGTGCAGTTTGCAATACCTCCGAGACCGTGCTTCGAGGGTCTACTTCTCCCTGGAAACGGAGATCACTCCACAACGACTGTACAAGCAGTCGCGCTCGTTCATACGGATGGGTGGGTGCTGTGTGTTGTCTAGGCATCTCCTACCAGGGCAGGTTGGTGGCGGAGGCATGGAGCCTTCATCGATCATTGGAGGCGCACACGGCGGAAGGAACTCCGATGGCCAGACCCGACTATCACCTGCTCGTTGGTTGACGTATCCCTGCAGCAGATCTTCTGCCCCAGTGGTGTAGAAGCTGTAGACGTTACCCAGGCTGCTACGTGCTGGGTCTGGAGTGGGGTCTCTCGATGCACTGTGGGACAGCACATCCAGGAGATTCGGAAGCGAATAGGCTCGCGAATCAAACCGGCTTGCCGACGCAGACAGGCCACACGGCGCTGGAAGCTCGAATTCTTTGAAGCGGGGTGCCTCAGGAGAGAGTTCTGGTGGAGTTGTGCTGGCCGTTCGAGGGAGATTCAGGTTCTTTGACGAAGCAATGAGGTCGGCTGCTGTCATCTGCTGCTGACCGGCGTAAGACATAGAATTATGCGACATCTGACAAAGGCAAAAACGTATTCTAATTATATATTTAGTCTTCTTTCAACCACTTTCACCTGCGTGTAGGTTGGTTCATACTCCTCATTAACACTTCCTCAACTCGGCGAATTTCTTCTTTAACGCCTTCCTCCATGGATAAGGACGGGACTGGTTCTGGGGCTGACCTTCTCTGGAGGTACTGGAACTCCGTCAATCGCATCGAAAAAGAATTCATCTGCTTAGAAGGCCGAGGTACTCTCACTGCCATGTCACTCGCCCCCGCGTAACTTCGAGAATTGTCTCGGTGTATCTGCGCTACCACAGTGCTAGGTGGTTCAGGTTCACCGCGTTTGTATTCCAGAACGTCATCCAGTGCGTCCGCCCAGTTGCTGGCTAGGGTAGGCCTCACCTGTCGTAGCGGCAATTCGGAACCCTTTGGAGGCCGCTGCTCCTCTGACCGCCTGGCCTGCAAGGCGGTCAGAAGCCTCTGCAGTTTAACAAGTTTAAACTGCGTCCGGTCCCTCAATGTTAGCTGATGGGTCAGCGTTGCCTTCAGTTCTCGGATCTCTTGACACGTTAGGTCAATGTCTCTAGATGTGCTGCGAGCCTGTTCATGAATGCGCTGCAGATCTCCATGAAGCCTCTGTTTTCGGCTCATTGGAACGCGTGGAACGACTCCAGCCCTTCTCGTCGCACCCTTTCTAAGAGGGCTTGGTGCTGGCAACGGGCTTCGGATGGGTTTGGAGTTTGAGTCCTCCACGCCAACGAGTTCTATGTTCGTCGCTTGGATGCGTCTCGCCTCGGACCGACCTGGTGGAAGCTGCCATATGTGAGGGTTGAACTACTCTACGGTACCATTACATTCATGTGGAGTTTTACAATTTATCTGTATCTTTGGAATGTGCCGGCAGGCACAATACAGGGTCCCAGGCAACTAATTGTAATTCCGGCTTCAGCAAGCTCATTGCCGCCAGTCCAAAGAATGTATGAAATACATCGGGGACGTTCAGCGGCCTGTCGGCTATACCGCCACTATCGTCCTGAGCGGCCTGCAGAAACGATAAGAGGGCCTCCGAACTGACCCAAGACTCCCGTCCTAAGATGACGAGGGTGGCGTAAATCCACCATGAATAGCAGACGTCTGGCGACTTTTCCGGTCGACCATTGAAGCCGCCACACGATGCGAGCTGCCGTTGGGCGAGCCAGCCACCAAGCAAGTCGTGGTCGACGATATCCAGCCGGTCGAACAGGGCGAGGGCGCAGACACAACAGTAGGTGTATGCCGCGTGACTTTCCCCGCCGGGAATGACTCCGAATCCGCCGTCGTAGTTCTTGGAGCTCCGAATCCACTCGACAGCGCTGGTGACATCCATAGAGTCCATTCGATCCAGCAGCTTGAGGGACAACGCGGCCTGAAGCACAAAGCGGTTGTCGCTCTCACCATCCGAGTCCAGCATGAAGGAGCCGTCAGTCCGTTGAAGGGAGGCGACGAACTTCGCAGTCAAGCTACGGTCCAATCTCGGGTCTTCCAGAGCACCTAAAAGCACCAGAGAGTGCAAGGCGTATTGGGTGGCCGAAAGATTGGCGTGATGATTTAGATTCGGACGGAAACCGCCAGATAGTCGATCGTAGCAGGAAAAAATCCACTGAAGAACTTGGGCTTGGTTGTCTAGCGTTGGCACTGCTGGGGCGATACTCGCGGTGTCACGCGAGGGAGCAGTGGTCGTAGCGGCTGGCGGCGCCTCCAAAAACTCTTGTGCGGCGGTCAAGAGGGCAGAGAGAGTTGCCGACTCTTCCTCTGGACCCTCGAACACACCCTCCGTCCATGAGTGCTTTGTCAATGGCTTGGGTATTACCTTCGGCGTGGCTTCCGTGGCCGACTCTTCCAACTTCCCTGGAGGGAGCTGCACCCCAAGCAACTTCAGAGACCCTAGAGTCCAGAATAAGCCGCCCATACGAAGGTGCTCTGTGAACAGGAACTCAAGAGAGAACGGGTCCTGCGTCTTGAGAAACGGCTTGTGAAGGTCGCGAAGCGCCTCGAGCGTGAAGTTCATATTTATGCGCAAGCCGTGAGCACATAAACTGCATAGGCAGGAATTTGATGTGTGTGGGGAGTGGTGAGGAGACAAACAAGCAGGCGGCGCACCGCTCAGTTGAGCGTTAAATCTGCAATTCCGAGGATGGGAAAGAAGAAGGTCCGGGCTAAGATTGGAAGGCGATCCACTCAAGTTCGCAAAAACACTGTGAAGCGTGCAAAGGTGAAGGCACCGATGCGAGAAGAAAAGCCCTTACCCGAGAAGAGTGAGAGACGGAAGGCTCGAGAGTGGCTGGAACTAATGCACAAGGAGGCCCCCAATGAGGCCCTGAATTCTGACACCGAATCTCCAAACAAACGACGTAAGGTAACGTTCGGTAACGACGACGACGAATCCGCTCAGGAGGAGGAGGATGTGGTGGAGGAGGAGGATGTGGTGGAGGAGGAGAATGCGGTGGAGGAGGAGGAGAACAAAGACACAATCTATATAAAGAAGGCCGAGTACTTTGCAGAGTCTAGCTTCTCGGAAGTTGGTACATTAGACCGCCGCCTTGTGGCTGTACTTGAGTCTAACGGTTGTCTCCGACCCACATATGCACAACAGGCCACCTTGGGTCCTGCGCTGGAGAGGCGGGACATCATCCTCGCCGCACCGACCGGTACAGGGAAGACCCTTGCTTATGTTGTTCCCACTCTGCAGGCCATCCTGGAGGAGAACACCAAGGCTAGCGCGGGCGACTCCATTCGTGCCCTGATCCTAGTGCCGACCACTGATTTGGCAGAGCAAGTATCAGGAGTCCTGGACAAATTCATGCCCATTCTGGAGGGAGAAGTCTCAGCCTTTAATACAGTGCGGTGGCGAGAGGAACGAGCCAAACGGCCAGCAAAGAAGGGCCGGCAAACGAGGCCTCAACCGCCGCCGTCGGCGTCCATTGTGCTCGGTACTCCCACGTCGGTGCTGGAGTACATGAAAGCTGTGTCGGAGAAGACTCTCGACAACCTCATTACTGTCATAGTCGACGAGGCAGATGTAGTTTTATCCTTCTACGGCTTTGAGCAGGAGATCAAAACTCTGGCCACGCTTGTCCTACCCTCTAGAGCCAGCCAGAAATACCAAGTCTTCCTGGGCTCGGCCACAATGTCCTCGGACGTCGAGAATTTGGCCCACCTTATGCTCTACAATCCTGTTAGATTCCGATTCGAAGTCGCCAAGGAGAACGCTTCCATCGAGGAGAAGTACATGCTGGTGAAGGGGGACGAAAAGTACTCCGTGCTTTACGGTCTGCTCAAACTAGGCATCCTGCCCAGAAGAACCTTGATTTTCTGCACAGCCACTGAGGACGCACTGAAGCTTCATTTGTTTTTGAAGAAGTTCGATATACCTTCTGCCATTCTCGCGTCGATTTTTCCATTGACCACCAGACGTACCATCTGCGAGGCGTTCAACACTGATCAAGTGGACATTCTGATCGCCACCGACGAAGCAACCGCGATTTCCGTATCCAAGAAACCCACAGAGTTCAAAGCCGAGCGAGGGTTGGACCTGGCCTCCGTCAATGTGGTCATCAACTTCGACACAGCCCGAGATGTGGACACCTATACCCACCGCATAGGTAGAACAGGACGAGCAGGTACCGATGGCAACGCACTGTCGTTTTTCGATGTGGAGACAGTGCGAGATATGGCCCAGTTGGCTCTTCTGCAGAGACGGCCGACCGCTCCGGAGGAACTCGAGTTCAAGCCCGCGATTTTCAGCTGCTTCAACTACCGCGTCAATGATGCGCTGAGTGGGCTAACGAAGAAGATGGTCAACCAAACAAAGTCGCGTTTCCTACAGGAGGCTGCACTTCGTGACAAGCGACTTGCCGATTTTTTCGTTTCGAACACAAGAGACTTCAAGGCCCTCAAGATGGCCGTCTCGAGTCGGTCGAGCAAGGTTGTTGAGAGCCTTAAGTCCGTTCCGTTCTACCTGCAGAACCTGGTTCTCGAAGCTGAAGGAAGGCACAAGCTGCAGTGAGTGTGTAATAAATCCCGAAATGTCCACATACCTCGACTCCCTCTTCTCACAGGAGACTGCGGGCACGACCACCTCGGCAGTCCCCCTGACTTCCTCAGAGGAGCCGGAGATGGCACAGCCCGTCATAAAGAGGCCCAAATTTGACATAGAGTCGTTTGGAACGCCAGTAATTCAAACGCCGGACTTCAATGCGCACCTTTGTGGTATGTGCCGAGCAAATGAGCACATCTACGTCTGCCCGCGATGCCAGATGAAGACCTGCAGCGTCAGCTGCTGCCAGCTGCACCGAAGGCAACACAACTGCAATGGAAAGAAACCTGCGAGTACCGCTCTGGATTTGACTGGCATGAACGACGAAACTATAACCAAAGACTACCATTTTTTAGAGAATCTGAGTCGCACTGTGGAGGGTGCAACGAGAACCCGTTTCCGAAACGACGAGAGGAAAAGCCGCGGACCTCGCCGAAAGCTGCTGGCAGCTGTCGAGGCGCGAGGAGCAAGGTTAAAGCAATGCCCGCCAGGCCTCTCGCTGAGCGCCAAGAACACCAGCCAGGTTCGTCGGGGAGACGTGTTGCTGTGGCGGGTAGAGTGGCATTTTGAGGACAGCACCACGCTATGCGTAGATACGAAGTTAAGTGATCAAATGGTGATTCGGACTGCGCTGGAGCGGTTTGCTGGTGGTGAGTGGAAGGGCCTACAGAGCGGCGACCTGCAACTGTACCAATCAGTGCCCGTAAGCCAGTGGCGCGTGCTGCTCAAGAACCACGACGAGCGGGAGGACGAATACTGGGAGCTGAATCTCGACGCCTCGCTCTGTGAGAACTTCGTGGACAAGACGATACTTGAGTTCCCTGTGCTGATAGTCAAAGTGACCAACGACGACGAAGCGCGGAACCGTGTTGTCATCCCAGCAAGACGCACAAGGACACAGTTCCTGGAGCTGGGAGAACCAAGCGAGACTGTTGACATTTCGCGTCTTTGTGGTTGACATATCCTAAATATGATCCGGTTCGTATCCTCCAGGTGCGGCAGCCTCAGCATTCGCCTGCTGCAGCCTTACCTCTACCAGACAATGCAAGTCCCAGCCGCGCCGTCTCCTCAAAGGTGCTTCAAAAGGCTGCTGGGCCATCCAGTGAGCTTGTCCCGACGTCTGACGCTGATGAAGGTAATCCAGGGATTCTTCGACCTGGCGTCTTTCATCGAGGAGCACTGGCGACGCATCAGATCCTGGGTGATTGGAATCTTCGTATGGGGGGCGACGGCATACCCGTTAAGAAGAAATCACTGGTGTACCAGGATTATTTGGTATCTCGTCATGTTCTTTGACGTGTTTATGCTCTGCGTCATCACCGGGCTCACAGTTCCCAGAACACTAACACCTCAGCTGTTGGCGCTCCCCAGGGGCTGCGTAATCATGCTGGTGCGGAGTCTTCCTGGATTCGCCCAAGCCTGCACACATGCTAGCGGCGCTATGTCCTGAGGCGATAGCAGGCCAAGGGTCAGGGCAGGACGAGACTTCCTCGGACCTCTCACTTACAAGGACACAGCTCTACCGATTGATGTTCCTTCTTCTTTTATGTGAGTCATTCTAGGTCCGTCCATACAGTCGTGGCCTCTGCCCTCACTCAAGTATTGTACCAGGACAAGCAACACTTAGCTGCATTTACTCATGGGGTCAGACGTTTCCTTTACGGCGGCGGCAGTATGATGAACCAAATGCTCCTTCCTGAGGTGGAGGCCGTATTGTCTCGCGACAATGTGTCAGACCTACTCCATGCGCTACAGAGACGCTGCTTCGACAACGAGTTAGTAGCAGGCTCGAAGAATTTCGAGCACTACCTCTGCGATTTAACCAGGATAGACTTCGACGAGGTTCACGGTGCCAAAGGCGCAGAAGTGATATTCTGTGACGACTCCTTTCTGACAGAGGTGGTGGAGGTTGGGGACCAGGCTAGGTACGGGGTCAATCCGACGTTGCTTGACACCTTCTATGCCCGCAGAGACGTTCATCCATCAAAGCGCTATCGCACAGTGTTCAACCAGCTGCACGATCACCCGCTTCTGAAACCGCTGGTACACATCAACGACGATGGGGAATGGGGACCCATGGCTCTTCTGAATTTGAAGTTGGACAGACTCTGGACGGAACTGGTCGGAGAAGACGACCTTTTCGCCAAGAACCCAGCCTTGATGACTCTGGGGTCACACTCCCAGCGCTTTCCGTCAATGACTCGCATCTCGGATCGGAACCATCACTGGGACTACTTGCTGGCATGTAACCCTGGAGAAGTCAAAGTTACCGTTAGTGTCGCTCGCCAACTCAGGGATGGGGCGAAGATAGAGTTCTTCAAGATGGACCTCAAGTTCTCACGCATTGGTGGGGCGTTCTACGGCGTACAGCTGCAGTTCAGAGGTGTTTGGCATCCTCATACGAGGTCCCTTTGGATGGTGGTGTGGCCCCTCTGTGTCGTGGGCCTATTCGGACTGATGCTGGCGTACCCAATAGGAGCCGTAGTCATCTACTTTCCTTATAACCTTTACAGGTTCCTTAAGAAGGACCTCGAGTTTGATGTTGCTGTTGGCCACCTGCTAGACCCTGTCGGAGCCCGCCTTTCGACGCTGTCGTGGACCATGATACTGCTGGAAAATGTTGCAGGTGTGCTGATACTCTCAGGCTTCCTGGCTTCCATACAGCTCGTTGCCAGCTCGACTAGCCCTCTAGCGTTTGCGACTGGCTTTGAGACCCGTGTCTCCGTCCTGTCTAAAATCTGGCGGGTGGACTGGCTATCTCCCACCGACAGGCTGGTGGAGACCATCTATGGTCTCTTTGCAGACAACCGCCTGCATGTCTACGCCCTCGCTGTGCAGGCGCTGCGGCTCTCGGAAGCACTTTGCCTGCTGGAGGAAGCGGCCTTTCTGTTGATGACGTTCGCTTTCTGTCTCTGGCCGATGATTCAGTTCTTGACGGTTTTCGGCGGAGTGATCTTCGCCTTCGCGGTGGTCTTGCACGTCACGTTCGGGGCGTACTTCCACCAGTTCGCTAACGTATCACGTGCATTCACGGTGCTGTGCTACGACGCCTTTGGTTTGGTATCCTCCGATTTCTACTCCCAGAAGTTTATTGAGGAACAGAACTGTGCTGGGCTCATGTTGTTGCGTCTCGCATTCAGAGTGCTCGTAGCAGTGCTGATACTGAACATGGGTACCACCATTGTGATGGACGCATATCGGATCTCTATCCAGAACGTCAACAAACCTGAGAAGATGGAGAGATTACAAAGGAATCGTTGGGAGACCTTCAGACGCTTATGTGGTTATGGTCCGTCCTTGCCCAAATTCCATCGCACAAGGTTCATCTTGGATGAAAGCGAACGCCCAGACAAGGGTAAGTTGTATGACGAGATCGCTGAGTTGAAGCTGATGATGGCAAGGTTGCGTCGGTCTAGCTCCACACCAGTGTTATTTGGAGATTGACCCCACAAACATAAACATACAAGTATGCAGTCCATTGATAATTAGCATTATTGATAGCACTGATTGGGTGTCTTGTATGCGACTCTCATGTGTTCCGTGTCGAGGAGGCACGGGTCAAAGCGGAGTTATAATACTGGGTGTATCAAGCTTCCCTTAGAAGGGGAGAAAACTCGCCTGTACATCTTCTAGTGCATACCTGGAGGGCCAGCCCATGGCATCTACAACCAAACGATCAAGCGACTGATCAGGGGTAATTAGGATGACTATAGAAAGAGAATGAGTTTCTCAGTGAAGACACAATCCGATTCTGATTAGGGTACGGGTGATTGGGATGAATATGGTTTTAGTTGCTGACTTCCGGATGTAACATTTTGATCTGAAGACATCGTTTTCCAAGGGAACCACCAACTGGA
>NW_027178747.1:0-4781 GCF_019968985.1 Porospora cf. gigantea B | reverse complement strand
ACTACGACAACTACGACAACTACGACAACTACGACAACTACGACGACCACGACTACGACAACAACGCCAACCACAACGACGACAACAACGACGACAACCACAACGACGACGACAACAACCACAACAACTACGACTACCACACCAACTTCCACTACCAAGCCAACAACCACCACGCCCACAAATACCACTAGAACTACCAGCGCACCAGCGTAAGTCCTTCCTGTGTAATACGACGCGATTTCGATTGCTTATTATCTGTCCAGAACCACTCCCGAGAGCACAACAGGTCTTGAGAGCACAACAGGCGTCGAGAGCACCACCTCCGTCGCTGCAGCTGGCGGAGGAGGCGTCCCCGTGATTGGAATTGCCGCCGCCGGCGCTGGCGCCCTCGTAATTCTGGCCGCCGCTGGCAGCTTCCTCGCAACTCCTAGTGCTGTTGAACCAACGGACGACCTAATGGAAGCCTACGACGCTGGAGTGCACTACGAGGACGAAGAGGCCGTTGTCGAAATCCTGTCGGAAGATTTCTCATGATCGTGACTTGTATTGTGTTTTCAGAGTACGTAACAGCTTCCAAGAGACGCCGCCAAAGCATTTGGAGATCATGAAATCATTTAATCAATACGAAGTCACACCATCTGAGTGTACCTTGGGTGCCGCTCGAAGTCAACCTGTTTTCTTGCGGCATTCGTCAGCTCATCGGTTAGGGAGGCAACGTCCTTTCCGGGGTCTTGACACCAATCGAAAACGACTGCGATTACGTCAGAGTAGAGGCCATCTGCTCCGATTGATGTGCGGATGTAGGTCGCCACCTCGTCAATGGAGAGTTTCTTCTTCACTTTGCGGCATAAGGTATCTGCTGTCTGATTGTTGGGGTTGGTAAGAATCCGGAGGAAGTTCAGCAGGCTTTCTTTTATCTGTTCCAGAGAGGGGTGATGAATGAGTGTCGCAAAATGCGAGAGGTCGTCGCTGTCGAACACAAGTGGGTTCACCCGGAACAAGGGGATCGATGGGCCTTCAGTAGGGGTGTGGAAGCTGCGAACGAAGGTGTTGGCACGTCCGCAGGGTTTGAAGTTGATGAGAACGTCATTATTCAACTGGTACAGCACGTCCAGCAGTAATACGTCCATCAGGAGCCAACCGCTGTCACCTGCCAATGGCTCGACACCCGTCAGCGCGTGGCTCTCGAAATCGAGGTTCGTCTCCGCATCGTTGAACTTGGACTGAATGGTCTCCACTGACAGCGCGGCACACAAGTTGCGTATGCCTTCACCAGGCTGTGGGACGGGCAACATTTCGTCAGACACGGGGGTACTCTGGGTCCATGCACAGTCGGTGCCCCTGTTCCTTCTGAACAGCTTCGACGCTTTGCGTGACACTGCACGTTTCAAGGAGTTAAGATTGGTGGGAATCGAGGCCAGAATACTTTTTACGCCGGAGGATGATCCGTCACTGTTGGTGGAACCAGCAGAAAACATGTCGTCGTCGCTTGCCGATTCTACATTGAACATGCCATCAATGGAGGTCTGGTCCCCTTCACCACTCAGCTGTAGAGTTGTGTTGGAAACACTGAATCCGCCATCAACACACTCAGATACCTCATCGTAAACGTGAGGTCGATTAAGCTTCCAGGTCTGTCCAAAGTCTGTATGCTCCTGAGGGAGATCCAGTTCCTTTGTCTCGGCAGCGAAGGGGATCTTCACGTGAGGTCGTACGACCTGCACCGGAAGGTGGCGAGACGTTGCAGTTATCCAAGTAGGACCCGACCGGCTAGTCTCGTTGGGGGGTGGGTTGATCATATCAGCGGATAGGTCATTGATCGAGGTCTTCGGTTTTGCCGGTGGGACAGGTTTCTCATCAGTATGCCCTCCCATGATTGGGGCAGGGATCCAAGTAGGACCCGACCGGCTGGGCTTTTTGGAAGGTGGGTTGATCGTCTTCGGTTTCAGAAGTGGGACAGGTTTCTCATCAGTATGCCCTCCCAGGGTCGGGGTAGGGTTGGATTGGACGTCCGTGTGACGTTTCACGTCACCCATCACACCACGCCTTGGCGAAGAAGCCGACACAGGTTTCTTCTGCCACTCGGGCGTGTGGGCCATGGAGGAGAACAGAGCCACGCGATCTTTCACACTGACGTTGTTTGTGGTGTCAGGAATGTCGTTTGTACGAGACGTCTGAACGGACGATTGTGCGGCCGCTGAGGCAGTCGGTTTTGTCTGGCGATTGGCGTTGAGATAGGAGGAGACTAGAATGACTTCTACTGGAGGTCCAGCCCAACTTCTGGCTTGCGTCGCGATTTTCATGCCTTTTGGCTATTATTCTGAAATCTGGTTTTGGCGGCCAATTGGAACGCAGCGCATTCATATCATACAATAAAAAACCACATGTAGCACCTCTTCACCGAACAACGTATCAATAGAGATCTGCGCGTCTTCTGAAACGTGCCACGCTGTCACATTCGAACCAAGATGCTTAGATATAGGCTGCACCGGTTTCTGGCGGCCAATTGGAACGCAGTCATAAACAAAAAACCAATATATGCAGCACTCTGCATCGTAAGAATCGCAGGCTGCCCAAGTCACCAACGAAAGTCGAGATGATACAAACAGCCGTCATTGTAGCGGCCTCCACTTGCTCCACATGTAGTGTGCATTGATCAGAGACCGCTGGAGGATATGACTCTTGGCAGCACAATTGAGACCGCACGAGGCACGCCTCTGCAGGAGCTCAAACGTCGCCGCTGAGTAGAATATCCACACGTCATCTACCCGGTGGAAAGCCTACCAGGACCAAGATCGTGTGTCAACTTGCAGCTGCTATTATGGAATTCGTAATTTTGTCGCCACCGACACCCCACATTAGACATGTTGGGTGAAATGATTTGTGAGCGACGTTTCAGCTGCCAGATGATTTCGAGAGCTCTACGGTCCCAAGGTTAACGCCGTCATCAAGAGGCAGAGTCTGTACTAAGGATCGCCTCTCTGCAAAGAGGCCCGTTTTGCGTTGCAGAGATGCGGACTACGATGTTCTCCGCTCCTAAGAGCAAGTTTGGATGGGGTCCAAGAGGCCTGTTTTGCGTTGCAGAGATGCGGACTACGATGCTCTCCGCCCCTATGAGTCTTACGACACATGTGCAAGTTTGAATGCGGTCTAAGAGTCCCTATTGTCAGCAGCCAGCTTACTTCACCACGATCTTGTTCTTGGCAGCACCTCGGAGCTTCTTTCTGCGGGTCTTGACGTCCTTCTTCGCACGTCTGTTCGCTCGCTTTGGTGCAGTGAGGTTGGGCACCTTCATGCGAGCCAGCCGGTAGTGCTTCTCGAACTGCTTCATGCACAGGAGGTTGTCGTAGATCAGACCGAAGCCAGTGGTACGTCCGCCACCGAACTTAGTCCGAAGACCGAAGATTACCACGCAATTGGGCTCTGCGACCTTGTACTTCTTGGTGACCATGTCACGGACCTCCTGCAGAGAGCAGCCCTTCTGGCCGGGATGAAGGACATCCAGAGCGAACTGCTTCCTCTGCAGAAGAGGGTTGGTCATGAACCGTTTCACGTGCACAGTGGCTTTAGACATAGGGCTCCTTAAGCCGGGTACAAATCGACAATTGTCCGAGTGCGTTTTGTCTCCATGACGGAGGAAGGCGACCCACGCGCGTGTAGGACGCATTGAAGGCTGGAGTGTTTAAGCATTGTGTCGGATGTAGATAGATTTAGACGGCAGAGAAGCAGCTATAGATGACGGTAAGTTGAACCGTAGCTAGACCGACGGCCCACAGCACCGCCAGCGCTCTGATCCTCAGGTGCGTCGCGTGCAGTCTCGGCAAGGTCGCCCTGTACAAGAAGAAACCTGCCAGCGAGGAAGAAACCATCACAGCCAAGGTCTGAAACATGGCCAGTGGCAGTAGCCCTGCAGCCAGCAATGTGGGAGGAATAACTGCTGACGAGGAGGCCATAATGCTGCTCAACATGAGCGTGTTGCCTGCGCTTTCCCCCAGAACCACTCCCGCCGCTACCGCTGCCACGACTGGCAGCACCAGACTCACGCCTGCCACACGTAGGCCCAGCAAGAGCACGTGCAGCTCAGAATGGGTGGACATCGGATTGAGGGCGTGCGCCAACGTGAAGGTTATAGCGGCTGTCGGAGGCGTCCAGAATAACAGCCAGAAATTTGGATTGGCTGCGTGCTTGAACCGCCATGGGCCTACTGTCAGGGCCCCATGAATCTGTAGGCTGGACAAGGCGGCTAAACGGAGGGGCCACGAGCTCTTTTAGTCTGTGAACGAGTGTGGCTGTGTCCACATCATAAATGGACCGCGCGCTGAGGATGATGCCCCCTGTGACCCACAATCCCACGAGTCCCGACCAGTCAGTGTAGCCGCCAGAGGCAGTTTCGGTCCGGATCCTGGGCCTTACAGGCGACAGGCTGGAGGTCGGCGTGTTGTACAGGGGGGTCGGGCCGGCCTCGGGGTCTTGAGTTCGTGCTCTGGACATTTATATTAAAATACACCGGCAATTTCGTTTGTTCATTGCGTTCACACGACATCACACAGGAGATTGTCATGCCGGTCTTGTTGGTATGAGGCCGGCTGGTGCAGCTCCCCCCACGCCTCTGACCGGTCCTGCTAAGCCTAAGGGTGCTTGACCCATGGGCGCCACTGGCAAACCCCGGCCGGCCGCCTGCCCTTTCGCTAACTTCGACTGCTGACTCGGCCGAGCGACAACTGGTGGCGGCGCCTCTGCGGTCAGCGATACGACCGTCTCTCCTCTGATCATGATGAGCC
>NW_027178746.1:0-4804 GCF_019968985.1 Porospora cf. gigantea B | reverse complement strand
TGTGCCGTTCGGAGAACAAGATTGCAGCTGCGATCTTCGTGTTGAACGAGATCATACGAAAGAAAGACCGTTGTCTGATGTTCGTCGCCACGCGGCACCACGTTGATTTTTTTACTCTCCTCTGTAAGAAGCTGCGTATAAAGTGCGGGGGGTGCTACGGGTCCATGGACCAGGAGGCTCGAGAATTTCAACTGATGCGGTTCAAGCAGCGGCGGGTGAAGGTGATGGTCGTGACTGACGTTGCGGCTCGTGGGCTGGACATCGACGATCTGGAGGTGGTTCTCAACTACGACTTCCCCACGTCCCACAGAATTCTCGTTCATCGAGCTGGCCGTACCGCCCGGTTGGAGCGCGCGGGTCTTTGCCTCTCCCTAATCACAGAAAACGACTTACCGTATGCTGTGGAGCAACTTCTGCACGTTGGTCGGCCTGCGTCGATGGCCGAGATGACATTTGACAAGCCCGATAAATTTTACACTGGCGAGGAAGGGGTGACGGTGCTTGGATCTGTGGGTGACACCGGAATTGAACAGGAGATGGTCGACGTCGCGATGAAGTTTGATGACATCAGCACGTCATACAAGTCCGTCTTGAATTCATACAAGCTCTACGACCGAACCCGACCCGCTCCTAGCAAGCCGAGCATCCGAAAGGCACGGCAGTTCACGAAGGAGGCTGGCGGCTTTCAAAAGATGATGGAAGTGATACATCCGTATATTCGCGCCAGAGTTCTGCGAGCAACTGTAAGGTCCACTCCAGAGGATCTGGAGAGGAAGTCTCACTACTTGGCTTCCATTGAAGCCTACCGACCTAACTTCGATGACCCCAAACTCACCAAGCAGAGTGCGCGCGTACTCTCTGCCGGCTCGACTCAAGCGATGAGACGCCGAAAGTTTTCCACCAACCTGCAGGAGTACAGTCTCAAGAGGCGCGACCCGACTCGATCCACCATTTGTAGCCTGTCCATCAGCAGGTCAGCCCTCGAAGGATTGGCGTGCAAGCCGCGCCGGAAGAGCGAGCCCGAATTGGTACAGCCAAGGCCCGTAGATGTTGGCGACGATCCCTTGCTGGATGCATTTTCCGACGACGACATGGCTGATGAGGCTGGAAACGTCGTAACTGTCTCCAAGGGAGCCGGATCGCTCATGTGCAGCGGGGTCACTGTAATCGCTGACGACGACAACGAAATGCGGCAGCAGAGGCATGTCATGCGCTGGAATGCCAAAAACAAGAAGTACCAAATGGTTCTCCTAGATGAGGATGGCCAAGTGGTAAAAGGTCGTAAGAACGAGGCCGGACAGATCGTGAAAAGCGAGGTCGCAAAGAAGGGCCTGTACAAGAAGTGGATGGGACAGTCTAGGTTATCGATTCAAAAGTCTGGTGAAAGGGAGAACAAATACGCTGCCAGTACTGAACAAGCCAGTAAGTGCATTCTGATTCCATTGGCTAATTTTTCCCAGAACCAGGTGATGAGGAGTATGACCAGCTTCGACCCAGCCTGCTGGGCAAGAAGCCGCTCCAGAGGGTGCGTGGCCGGTTTATGTCGAATGGGAAGGTCTTGAGACGGCATTATGAGTCTACGGTGAAGCCCGAGAAGCAGGCGGACTCGGGGGACGAAATCGAACCACTTCCTCTTTCACAGTTGACAAGGAACCAAGGATTGGTGGAGAAGATAGAAAAGGGGCTTCCTTTATCTGCCAAAGAGTCGAAGCACAGGACGAGATTGATGGGAAGGCAGGCCGATAGCAAGCAGTCCACACGTGGAGAGAGTGATTTCGTTCCCAACACAAGAAAGCGCAAGAAGTCCCAGCCTAGCAGGAAGAAGTCACATTCAAAACGACGAAGGACCTCATGAAATTTGTGTAGTGACCGCTGTGTGCGTTGAGAGTGCGCACCTAAAGATTTTCGCAGAGAAATTCTTGGGATGAATTCGGAACACGAAGTCCTCAACGTGTCTCGTGACAGGCCAGCCAGGTTGGTTGTGGCACCTGTGGGATTCGCAGCCCCTGGTGACGACCTGATCAGACAGGCAGGCGCTGGTGTTCCTGCCGCTCGGACGCCGGTGGAGGCGGGAAGCGCTTGTTGCCCCTGTCCTCCGGGTGCACCTGCAGGCGGCGCCAACGGCGTGGCGCTTGACGGCCGAGCTGCTCTGGACATTACCGCCCATGGCTATGTCGCCATTACGCCAGAAGGACGTGACTTTTCTGCAACCTCGTCCATGATGCCGTCTGAGGCGATTGCTGCGTTGTCTGCCATGCAGGCTGACTCCTCAATCCGAGGTTCCCCCACTGGGCTTTCTGGTGGGCATTCTGGTGGGCTTTCTGGTGGGCCTTCTGGTGGGCCTTCCGGTGGGCCTTCCGGTGGGCCTTCTACGAGACCAGTGGACTCCGCCCCCACTGCTCCAGGTGCTTCCTCCACACATTCGGAGTTGCAAGCCGAGCTGGAACAAGCCGAACGTGCCTTCTATGAGCTGAGCGAGGATCTGGCCCCCGATGGGCAACACGTGGCGATGACGGCCTACGGTGCTGTCCCTCTGCCAACAGATATACGCAAAGGGATTCCTGAGTCGTTCATGACGCAACCGATAATCCAAGAGCGAGACATATTCGTCACCAAGGAGGAAACCCACGAGAGAGTCGTGGAACATGACTTCACCGAGTTCGATCACAAGTTCTTGGAAGTTCCTCAGCGGGTGAACGTGGAGCGTATGGTCTTCCACTCCGAGCGCCGGGAAATAGTCATTCCTCGCTACCTATACAGGGCCGTCATCGAGGAGAAGGTGATAGAGATTCCGCAGGGAATCCGCTACGTGGAGGTGCCGATTGAGGTCCCCATGCAGTTCCCGCCGAAGATTCTGCCGCTTCCTAAGAAGCATATCGTGGAGCGCGTGATCCATCAGACCAAGCCTGTCATCCAAGAGAAGATTGTCGAGGTTGATGAACCCATCATTAAACGGGTGGCCAAGGTCACCTTGAAGGAGATTCCGTATATCGTACCGCGATACGTGGAGAAGACGGTGGAGGTGCCGTACACAGCTGATATGGCCAACATCCCGGCCCCCAGGGGAGCCATTCCGACCATCATCCCTGCGAGTCCGCCAGTCAGCGCACAGGAGATGGCCGAAGGAACCCCTGTTGTGGCTGCGGAATTGCCGTCAGCGGCACAAATGCGAGCTCGCGCACCTTTCAGCCCGTCAGCCACCTCCGGCCCCGATGCCACTACCGATCAGCCCTTTCAAGATGGAGCCGCCACAGCCCCAGCCGGCTCCTTTGGTTCACGCTCCTCAGGTTCCCCTGACAAGAGTCAGATCCTCACGACTTACGATCCTGCGGATCCCTCTCCAGCGGCCTCAGCTACATCCGCCTTGCCGCCTGGAACAATTCATCCCGCCTCCACCCCTCTTCGTGAGGTGCCCGTTGTGGCCAATGACGTGCTACATTTGCCCCCAACGTGCGAGCCACAGACCGTCTTCGTTACCCCTGGAATCAAGGAGATTAAGGTCCCCTACGAAGCTCGCATTGCCGTACAAGTGGGTACATTCTAGTATGATACTCTTCCGCATCTACCCATATATCTCATTTCAGGTCGTGCAAGGCCGAGAGTTGCCACGGGGAGCCCCAGTCGCCCAGGAAGGACACCGATTCATGCACCCCACTACCAGCGCTTACGAGGCCTATCGTACAGCTCTCGCCAACTGCGGGCTCAGCCAACCAACCGTCGAGACGATATTGGCGAGTGGTCGCCATGTCGCTGCTGCTCGGGCTCCTGATGGTTCTGTAACTGTGGCGGTGCCCGGACAAAAGCCCAGGGTGTTCCAGGCCGGAACTCCGGAGAGCTTCATAAAGGAATATGTGCAGTCGTGCCCAGAGAGCAGCAGCAGCAAGATCCCGACCAAGGTGTACGCAACCAGCATGGACCCGATCTTGGCTCAGGGAAATCCTGAGCTGGGTACGGTGGTGTTCCGCCCCCAGAAGCAGCACACCGAGATTCTTACCCAACAAGGAGTCAGGAGCCTTAGCGAGTTCAATGCGCTTCCGTCAGAGGCGGTGTGTTGTGGACTGGGCGGCAGGGACAACAGCAGCTTGCTGCCGCCCTTCCCGCCGGTTCCTTATGTTCCGTTGACGTTCGATGGGACTCTAGACCAAGCTGCGCAACAGCGGTACGAGGAAGAATATCTGAACAAGGGTCGTGCGCCGCCGGTGTCGAAGATCAACTGGCCTAATGAGGTGTGAGTGCCACTATCTATGAGTGTTAAAAACCGTCAACAGCAATAATCATGAGGAAAAAAACACTGCTAACCAGATAGTGGGCTCGGTAGCAGATGTGCTGTCAACTCGATGCTTGACTCTGGGAGGAATGTCAATACTGTCACCCGATTTCAAATCTACAACCTTATCTTCGAATCGCATGCGGGCTTCGCCTGTCAATACCATTACCCACTCGTGCTCGCTTTGGTTGTACCAAAAACCTGCAGGAGACGCCTGACCATGCGACACGATCCGTTCTACTCTAGTAGAGCCTGACTCGACTAAAACCTCAGTAACCTCCTTCGACCGATCAGTAGGTATCGATTGCAGAAGGTTCATTGCAGAATTTCCGCTTTGATGTAGCATCTGCAAACATTTCTTCCCTCTTCTAGGCTCTTCACTATTTGTGCGTGCGTAAGTCATGACAGAGACTCTGTGTCTGGAATGCGTCAAGTTGGTTGGATTCGAGCGAACCACACATTTTGACGGCTTACAATGGAGTGGGTTGAAATTCGTTGAATGTTTAGCATACTTACCTTGTCGATGATTCGATTTGC